>NW_022639464.1:1672375-1692117 GCF_010583005.1 Odontomachus brunneus
CTCTCTCTCTCTCTCTCTCTCTCTCTCTCTCTCTCTCTCTCTCTCTCTCTCTCTCATCTGTATAAAATAGACAAAATCACCAGTGTTCCGTGAATGTTCTTCAAACGTTCATCGCATCAATTAATGGTGGTGCAACTTCAAAACAATCCGCACGACGATAATTGCGATTTTCTTCTTTTTTCATTTTTCCTTTGAGCAACATTTTCCATTGAGTTCAACGTGACGAGAGAACTGGCGCGAGAACTGGCATCGTTACGCTTGCCGTTTAAATTCATCTTCAGCAGGATTAAAACCCCATGTAAAAAGTTACGAGAAGTCGCGTGTATATTTTCGTCAGAGGGCTGAGGTTTAGAAATTTCGCTCAACGGGACTGCCCGACAGCGAGGAAAATGTAAAACCGCGAATTAAAGGAGGAAAAAAAAAGAAGGAACAGGCTCAACGAGAGGATTCGCAGGAGCCGCCTCCTTCGCTTAATCCGCGTAGATATTTTTGCTATATGTCCTGGGAGAGTTCGAAGGGAAAAGTAAAACGGGCCGACCTGTATAATTCGAAGCGCGCGATCCTACCATTCCGCGCGACGGCGGCAATATATAAACTGCGCGCGTGTACCGATGTGTATCACTCGAAATTGAATTTCGAGATATGAACGCGGTACTCCCATGTCCAATTCTCGACGCACGCACACTTAACCACGGCCGCACACGCGCGTGCCCGACGTGTGCACACACGTCGGGCGGCGTCAACGTGTGCATGCACAATCGATACTCTTCGACCTACTTACGAGAAAGAGCACAGGAAGCAGAGCACATATGTGACGGAAAGACGTTATATACCGGTATCTCTCGAGTTATAATGATCCGTAGGACACTACGTAACGGGTCAATGCTTCCAGCGTGAGCCAGTCCGCGCTGCCGCTCGCGAAAATGTTCCATCTCTAAGGAATCGCACGCTCGATGTCGAACGTATGTGTGTGTGTGTGTGTGTGTGTGTGTGTGTGTGTGTGTGTGTGTGTGTGTGTGTACATGCGTGCGTGTGCAAATAACACTGACAAACATCCCGCTGTCGATGTTATGGAGTAGGCCGACAGTCAATTAACCGAAAAGCCGTACGGCTCTTGCATTAGTTTTTCTTTCCTTTTTTTCTATTTAACAAATCGTGCAAATTGCATGTCAATTGAGATATGAATTATAGAGCGCTGTGTTGACTCTACGCCAAACTGCATTACTTAAAATTGGCAATAAAACGGAAAAGTATTATCAAATAAATAAACAATCAGCGAGTAAAAATGATGCTCTCTCTCTCTCTCTCTCACACACACACACACACACACACACACACACACACACACACACACACACACACAAAACACACACACACACACTACGTACTACAATTTCTCATTGTGGTATATTTGTACCATTTAGAAATTTCACAAAATCGTGCTATTGAGCAAAAAAGGGGATTGATTGTGTTATTTGTAAAATGTCAATATATAGAAAGTAGTTTGTATTATCATTTGATGACGACCATTTCTTCCTGTGTTTGTCTACGGCGAGTGTAAATCGAAGCATTCGCATTCTCGTAATCTTTAATATCGCCCTGTCGATTGCATCAGTACCGATTGAACCGATCGTACAGTTCCGGAATACGCGCGAAGCATGCGAATGCGCGCTATGTGTCCGCTTACACGTCCACGAATATGGCATTCCAATAGCTCGGCAAGCGGCGTTAATTAGCCGGAAACGTGGAGGAAACGGAATCCGGAGACTGCCACGCACGTCTGAATTTTTGCGAAATTGCAGAGGACGCGCTTAATCGGAATTTCCGCGCGCCGCGATTATCGGTGTGTGCACGATTGTAAACGTGGTTACTCTCTCTCGCTCTCTCCTTCTCTCTCTCTCTCTCTCTCTCTCTCTCTCTTCCTCTCGTAATTTCATTGATCTTGTAAAGAATATATATATATATATATATATATATATATATATATATATAATATAGAACCGCTCGCTATTTCAAACTTATGGAGTTTATTAGTTCTTCTATTTTCCTCTTTGTGTTAATTCAGTTATTCTTTAATAACTCGAGTCAAGATTTTGGTTCTGCAGTCAGTTCTGTCGGACTTGAAATGCCAGTCGAGGCATAACAATGTTGTGCATACTTTATAAGGTTTTAAGGCATACTTTTCTCAAAAGAAAATATCTAATAAGTTCCAAAGATTACCGAAAGTTATACGCAACTAAGTTCACTGTTCATGTGTCAAAACAAATTTTGCAACAATAAACTGCTAATAACCATGAATCTGCTATCTTCCACTTTCAACACTCACATAATCTTAATAAATGGATTGTTTGTTTTATGGAATTCAGGTAAGGAATTTCAGAAAGCAAGGACGATTTATGCGCATATAATTAAAAAATGTATTATAATAAACATAAAAATGTTTGTGCAATTGAAATAAAAAGGAAATTAACGCATATTTTATTTATATTACTTGAGTATTTATTTCTGTTCGAAGTTAAATTGTATTATATAGATATTGCGTGTGTAAAAATATTGCATTCGAAAAAGTATATATACTTGATTTCGTTTAATAGATATATTCTTAATAGATATACATTTATAATATTCCGATACACACTCTGAATAAATTATCAGGCTCTATCAGACGCACAATTAAACATAAATAAAAAAGCGATAAATAAACATAAGTAAAAAAGTTGAGAGGAACATAAATGGAACAAAGCCAATAAGATGTCAATTGCAAAACACATTTTATCCTAAAATAAACAAAAAATGGCTCATCGAAAAATCAACCAAACGTTTCGATCGTCATTTTGACCCTCTTTAGTGGGAATAGAGGGAAGAAATAATGCACAAGTATTACACAGCTACGGATTTACCACAAATGGAGTACCGCGAACCCCGACACCCCCTATCTCATTTCTTCATTTGTGGTAAGTCCGTAGCTGTGTAATACTCATGCATTATTTCTCCTTTCCATTTCTACTGAGAAGGGTCGGAACGAAACGTTTTCTTGATTTTTCGGGGCATTCGATGTCCCATTTCTTGGTTTACTTGTGGATATATGGCGTATTTTACAATCGACATTTTGTGTCTCCTTATTGGGGTTTTTTGTTACTTGTGATATATTAATGGAGTTTTTTCCAGAATCTTTTATATAATAGTTTATACTCGAGTTAAAATCTTGATCCTTCTTTCAGTGCTACATTTAACACCTACTTTGAATGCTGATGTCTATATCAATCTCTTTTAACCTCCTTTTTTATTCCTTACCTTTGATTCTATTTAATCTACTTTTGTCAAAAGGTCTTCTTAAAGATGTTAGAAAGTTCAAATCTCAAATAAACACGACTCAGATAAGCACGTTATATGTTTGTAACATGCAATCAACCAAATATTTCGGTCGTTTAACATACATTAATATATATTTTTTATAATCAAATCCTATTCACACGGCATGTAGCTCATGCCATGAGCTAACCCATTCGAAGTGCCATAACGGTGTAGCAGAATACTGTATCGAGAAGCTAAGATAGAAGACGCAAGATATCACGGGACGTGGACAACGATACATCATATACACGCAAAAAATGACTTAGTAATATCAGCTAAACCGCGGTAACCGATTCAAAATTAGTCAAAAGGCTAATCATTTAGCTGTCACTATTAAAAATTGGCTATGACTGCTAAAATGCATGAAATACAAATATATTAGGTGTAGCATTCGAAAAAGTATATATACTTGATTTCGTTTAATAGATATATTCTTAATAGATATACATTTATAATATTCCGATATACACTCTGAATAAATTATCAGGCTCTATCAGACGCACAATTAAACATAAATAAAAAAGCGATAAATAAACATAAGTAAAAAAGTCGAGAGGAACATAAATGGAACAAAGCCAATAAGATGTCAATTGCAAAACACATTTTATCCTAAAATAAACAAAAAATGGCTCATCGAAAAATCAACCAAACTTATTATGTATTAGACATTAAAAATACACATTATTCCAAGTAGCTGAGAAAATGGCAGTTATTCCTAAATTTCTTATCGTATATATCTATTAAAGAAGTTTGCCGCACAGCTACAATCATTTGTTACAGTCATTTATTTCTAGCAGCTAATATTTCTCGCTGTAGCGCCTAAGTTTAACAGCGAATAAATTTAGCTTCGGTAGTATCGACATTAAGTGTCCTTATTTCAGTGACATATTTTATCTGCCACAGCTATTTTTTAGCTCTGGAAGCTAGTTTTTTTGCGTGTATTAGATATATCAGACGTATCACGATAGTGTCGTAGCACCAATAAATAATAAATGTATATTTCATACTAGTTTAAACTACCTGACGTGTAGCTCGTGTTATTAGTGTGAGGGCGTATTCATAGGTTCCATGGTAGTTTATATTTTTTTCAGGGTCTTGTAATATGCAGTCTCGCTCTCATTTTCTCAGTTTCTCACAGTTAAACATTCTCTTGATTCTATCAAATCGCGAGATTTCTTCGTTTGCCATTGCTATTCTTGTGCAGGATACAATCTGAACGAAATAATTCTCAAGGCAGATACGCATTTCATGTAAAAAAGGAAACACTCAGTGTTCTATAGTGAGATGCATATCGATGGCAAAAGTTTGTCGATCTTTCATCTCAATCGTTGCGGCAACCTCTTGACATTCACGCACGCCTGTAACTGCGAGTATGTTTTAATTAATTACATCAGCGTATAAAGTATGACAACGATCAAAGCATATTTGATCACATCGAGGTCGATATGTTCTTACTCGGCCGCGTCCCACGTCCCAACGGAAATTATCGAATCGCGTCCGGGATACGGCTTTGTAAAACGGCAGTCGTCGGGTAGTTTAATTAAAGCTCGCCGCTAATTAACGCCGATTTTACGGTGCCCATATTTCTCGAGGCTCGCGTCATGGACGACCGATTTTGAATGGTTCTCAAATGCTTAAAGCTTTGTAAAACGGAAAATAGAAAAAATGCGCGATATGTATCTCGCGAATTGCGATCTCCGTTAATTTATGCCCGTGCATTAGTGATAAAGTGAAAAACTTAATTCATTATTATCCCACTTACACAATTATTATATTTTCACACATATACACATACAAATATGTTCTTTGATATCTCGACAGAGACTCTCTTAAAGTGAATCGTCACTAATATCAGTTATGAGTATAGCAGTGGAATTTCGTAGTTACGTGGCGCGCAGCAAAGCGAAAGGACACATTTGTGTAAATGTAATTCAGATTTATCTTCAGATATTCCCTCAGCAAATAGAATTCTATCTTGGGAAAGATTTCGCGCGGACGATAAACTGACCGCCTGTATCCTCTTAAAATGAATCAGTCAAACATCACTGAAAACAGTGAATATATAACATTGATTGCAATTATAAGTATAGCTCTGAGCACTTTCAATGCTATACTTATAACTGCAATCAGTGTTATATATTCACCGTTTTCAGTGATGTTTGACTGATTTATTTTAAGAGGGTACAGGCGGTCAGTTTATCGTCCGCGCGAAACCTTTCCCAAAACATAATTCTATTTGCTGAGGGAACATCCGAAGATCAATCCGAATTACATTTACACAAATGTGTCCTTTCGCTTTGCTGCGCGCCACGTAACCATGAAATTCCGCTGCGGTTTCTGTCACGAATTCATCTAATGTGGGCTTAAGACCTCTCCCAAATGAATAGCAACTAAGTTCAAATATACCAACGATTTGCTGAAATTCGTGTATATTTATAAATTTCCCCGGGCGTAATTTGAATCGCCGTGTACATACGCGCGGAATACATGCCATGGCGGGTAATTTCATAGGAATTTAAAGGAAACGTTACCATCTCGGAAATGGAGCGCAGAGTGTCGAGTAACGAGTGTGTCGGCGCACCGCGACGATTGCTCCATCGCTTCGCTCGATAGCCCGCCGAAATTCGTTCATTACGCTTATGCCAGACAGCATCGCTGATGACGCGAATAACGCCAGCAGCGCGAAATGCGGCGACTTTGAGCATAGCCGGCACAGTCGCCCAGCGCGCTCGTCCCTATGCCGGTCATTTACTGACCGCGAACCGAACATCGCAAACAGCCGGGTGTGTACGCTCCAGTGAAACACTTTAATTAACACGCTACGACGATCGCTCAATCTTAATTAACACGCTACGCAGAAAGTTCATGTAGCATTTGCATAAATTAACCCTCTCATGCTCGGGATCCCGGGCGGGCGGTCGCGCTTGCGCGCTCAGTGCATGAAAATGTACTGATTGATATTAATAAGAATATGTCTGGTCGAGCTATAATTAATAATCGTCGTGTTCGAGCTTGTAATAAGACCCTGGCTTAAGAAATTTAACGCAGCTTTGGAGCAGTGAACTTTCGTAACTGAAGAGTAAAACTATTATATTTGAAATCCCAACCAACATGTAATATCTTTACCGTGCAAAATCTGAACCTATTTACTGAACAGAGGTGGAAAATAAACAAAAAACTATTCGATCGATTGACAGTCTGCTGCTCATGAAATGGATATGAAATGAGCATAAAATTTTGCTTCAATAATATTTCATTTTTTGTCCATGCTATCTAATTGAAAATTCGAATGTTAATGGGAATTATAGCGTATAGAAATCCTTGATGTGTAATACATACTTTCATGCTTTTATTCGTCTTTTATGCGAAATTTTTCACAAATGATTCATATCTTTTTGTATTCATAACCTTTTGTATTCATATCCATTCTTATAGTCGTACTATTTCATCAAGTTCTGAGTCTGAGCTATCCCAATAATTTCCATTAGTATTATTACCATTGGAATTATTACCATTAGTATTATTACCATTGGAATAGTCTGATGTATTCTCATCGCAATGAAATTCTGTTATTATTAACATATATCCCATTTTGCTCACTTTTATTTCTAACTCCAATCGTTTTTTTCTTACTTTATATTTTCTTACACGTTCACTCATTGCTTACGCAATTTTAAGCTTTCTTTTAACAATATAAATAAATATGTTTCAAATTTATTCATGATATACATTGTAATACGTGCCCAAATTATAACGGTAAATTAATATTGCTGATAATGATTATTTTTGCGGAAAGAATCAGCATATATATTTTTCATCTTAAACTGCTACAATCATCGAATAAAACTACATCGAGATCTTTCCTAATTTCTACGCAGTATTTTTGTAACTAAGGATGATACGCATACACTTCTATCAGGGAGAGCAACTTTTCTGTTTGCGTATCACAGAATATCTATTTAAAATGGCGAGAGTACGATTAAAATTGATTTCACGTGACATTCCACGCGCTGACAGCAAGTGATTAAATACTTAACGATTGTTCATGTATCATCTCAATTTCAAAATCATAAATACCGCACACGGGGGAAATTGTGTTTTCGAATATTTCACAGATGAAATAAAAGGCATGCTTGTGTTGATTGATTTCGAGCGAGTATTTATTGTATTTTATTTATTGTACAGGGCAGCGCAAGGGCTCATAACAAAGAAAGTTAACAAAAACGAAATTAAATATTGATTCACTGCAGTTTATCGAGTACATTATAGAATTTAAATAATATTTGACATTTGTATATTTTATTTTTATGTTTTATCAACATATAAACGTTTATTGCAAATCTGCAGTTTTATTTATATCCGTTTGATAAACCGCATACATTTTTATTTTTGTACTTCATTTATTTTATACTTCTTTCTGTATAACATATATTCTGATACACGGAAAGAAATATTATCACTTGCCTAAATATGGTTGCCATAACTAAATATTAATGTTAGTTTTCGCCCATGCATATAAGATGGTTGTATTACCCATAATACTCTGGAAGTACATTAATCTTTTTTACTGCCTATCCGTATGAATATTATATACTTATTGCTGTATAGTGCAACCAAACTCTACGGATCTCTCAACAATAGTATTTGTTTTGCAGACTAGAACAGCGATGTTTTTTTAATTGAGACAACTATGTATATGAGAATATACTAATTGAATATTATCGTAAGAACTATGGCTGTGAGAACTATATAGATAGGCATTTAATAACAGCAACTCTTAATACCATATCTATTTCATTTGAAATCACATAAATTTCCTGTCTGACTATAAAATATGTGGATATAGTAACTATAATAGTTTTCTCCGTGTATGTATCTGTTATATTTTCTACTATATATCTTTGATATTAATAATTAATTTTTAGTTAATATTCTTTTTCTTTTGGGTTAATGTTTTACAAATTTTGTTGTAAATATTAAGCACGGTTTTTGTTTATTAAAAATTGACGTGATACACGAAAGCAGACGGAAAAATGGAAGCGCAAGAGTCACTTTTATCCGAGATACGGATGAAATCTGGAACGGGCAAACGAAACTGAAAGTATCCGGAAGAAACGCTCGCTCACAAAGGGTGAAAGCGAAAGGGCTGGTCGGGCAGCTTTCAGATGGAAACCCAAAAAACGTATCCGATTTCAGTTAGACGAGCACGCTGCCGTCGCTTTTACGTCCAATTTACCCCGGGCAGAGAGTAAACTTCCGGCCACAACGAGTAAGTTTCCCGTCATGTCGGCCGGTTGGAAAAGACAGTTTCCGGCGGCGACCACGAGAGGAAAACGAGTTCTGGCCGACCTGAAATTTGGTCAACTTTTAATATCTGTTTGATTTGACGAACGATCATCGATCCTATTCGCTTTCTGAAACTTCGTTTAATAGCTTGTAGTCTCGATACCAATTGTGGTAATTTTTCGACAATCAGACAAATAGGGATACACTTGGTTGCAAAGTAACTTAGATACGATAAAGTAAAGTGCTTACCAAACTCTATCACGATTGGGAACTACGCACAAAAAATTCTACTTCTAAGCAAAACGATTGTTTATTTCCCGTCCTTTGAATGATGGTTACTTTAAGTCCTTTGAATGGTCGTTATCTTAAAAATACTCTCTTACAAAGAATATTTTCTTCTTCAAAATAACCAATCGACTTTTCAAGCGTTCTACACGAATTCGTTTTGTTTCAGAAGACAAACGGTCAGTTCCTATATTTTCGCATTATATAAGTATGATTCATCGATTAATGAATTTGTACCTATACGCGGGATTTATATCGTTCCAGCCACTAATTATTACTTGATTTACGTAGGTCGTATTCGCCGCGAGCGGCATTAATTTCCGCATTCAGCTCGCGTTTATTCGTCATTAAACGTCGCCGCGATGAAAGTCACGCGATTAATTCATCGAGCGATTGCCGTTTGTTCGGCTGCAAACGACCGCCGGTCGCCGCAAAATACCGCCTTTAATTCGTGCAACAACACCACCATGCAGTTGATAATGCCACCAATAAGGCCTCATTAAATTTGCCCCCGCAATTAGGAAGATTAATTTTTATTGCACGATCGCAGCATCACACTGAAAATTTCGAATAAAATGCGTCGCGAACATATAATAAACCGCTGCATTCGATGGACCGATCTCTCACACAAATTTCGATAGAGTACTGATCTTCTTCTTCCATCATAAAATCCATCCTTATTCTGCTTGTATTCAATATTGCAATCCTAAAAACTTAAAAAGTCAGCTTGAAGTTTTATATATATGAAAAACGGGAGAAGAGGAGATAAATTTTAGAAATATTGTTGGAAACTTTTTAATGTTGTTTTTCTCAATTATCTTAACAATATATTGTTTGTTAAATAAAATATAATTATTACAGAAAGCTAGGAAAAAATATGTTTAAAAATATAGTTCAGGAGATTTATATGATTGATTTATAGGACTAATTTTAAGATAGAATTAGACATATAAATATAATATATAATTTATATATATATATATATATATATATATCTAACTATCTTAATACTATCTTATGAAACTTAATCTACTATCTTATTAATTTACTATCTTATGGATCTTAATTTTCACAAATTTACATTTTAAAAAATTATATATGGACATCTACAAACACTTCACTTTTAAAGGGTTTTTTTAAAAATTTGTAAAAAAATCTGTTTTCCTCAATTTCGATCGCGCAATTAAAACCAGATTTTGTTTCGCTGGAAAACGCAGTCTGAACTTGGTGAGCATTTTGATTGCGCTGAAAAATCCAACTCGTTGCGGTGATAACAATTCAATTATAACGACAGATTTTCGACGCGCAACGCAATACCCGATATATTATCCGGAACGATAATTCGACAATAAACCAACCTGGCGTACAGCATCGAAATATCGCACCATTTTCGCCGGTTATGACGCGCCAATGTGTTCCCCGTCAATAAAAGCTACAACTCTTGTCGTCAGTAACATTGTGGAGGGGATAATTGTTTTTTCGTCAATTGAATAAATACAAGAACACCTTTTTGTGATGTATGCAAACGAATTCTAGTTACGAGTACCTTCACTGCACTTTTGTATTTTCGCTAATTTTTCAGTGGGCTTTTTTCCAATAATGGCTCGATTGTCGGAGTGTTTTATCGCATATGTGCAACGCATACCTGATCTCACCGCTGTTGGATTTAATTAATCAACCAATTATCCGCTTTTTTCCTCACATCCTGTCTGCACTACTACGATTTTATACGATATATCCTATCATCCATATTCCGGGACCGTATTTTTTAATTATTAATACCGTAATATCGATGAAAGTATACAATCGTATTATTTCAGTCCCGCATACCAATTGCCCCAACCTGAATTTAATTTTCCATCGCAAATTCCTAACGCGATACATATATCGAGGATGTATTACGTATTATTCGACAAGTGCGCGCGCAACCAACAATATCAAACAATATCAATAAAAAGATACCTCTCCAATTCTCTATCTCACATCAAATTATTGAAACGAAACGCGATTGCAGGACTCAATTTTCCACCATGCTTTTGTTTTACTGGAAGTTAAAATTTTCAATTTTAAATAAAAAATAAGAAATTAAATGTTCTTCTGACATACAAGCAATCGAAAATAAAAAGTCAATAGAGCCAACACAATTGAAATTTTTAATCTAACCATATCGTTTTTTTACATAATTCGATATATATATATATATATATATATATATATATATATATATATAAGGGAAAAGATGGTAATATATGAAAGACAGGATGGCAATATGAGACAGGATCAATTTTTGAAACAATTGCTGCGATCTGTCAGTAGCTGAAAAAAAATATAACAACTAGGATCCTTATCTACCAAAAAGGTCTAGCGTCAGTACCACATTGTTCATAGTATTAAGAAAAGCTGTTTTGTTTTCTTCCTGTTCAAGCTTTTCACAGCGCAAGATTCAACAAAAGTTATTTCAACAACTTTATATAATAAAATATAAGCTTTCTCTATGCTCGTTTCATATTACCATCCCATTTCTAGGACACCACTTCTTGCGTTGTGTTAAAAAGAATTTTATGCTCGTTAAACCGTTTATGACAATTACTTAATATTTAAGGATTTAATATTGAATTATTCGTTTAAAACAAAGAAAACAGTCCATATACGTGTGTTCTCACCATTTCCCTTATATATTTCTGTGCAAAAAACAACATTTTTCTTCCTTACTACGAGGTGAAATCTCTCGATAATTTTCCACACCGTCAATTTAACCGGTTCCGTTTACCCGCTCCTTTACGCCCGTTTGCCTTACGCCGCTTGCTCTACGTCGCTCGTCTCGTGCCTCTCGATCTACGTTGGAGATCGATCGCGCGTGACGCGGGCTCGTGCACACGAGTTGAATTTCTATGGGGAGAAACTCCCCATTCATTCGTACCGTTCACGTTTACTGCGATTTCACCGCAGATATATATTCATACGAATTCATATCGTGCCTCCTTGAACTTTCTTGATCCTATCGGAAATGCACCGCGATGGATGCAACATATACACGCGCAGCTATTCAATACGCGCATCTCTCATCTTGACCCTCTCCGTCTAAAATTTTTTCCACCTTTGCACGAAGATGTTTCCTTGTCACCGTCATTGTCAATGAAGCCTCGAAGACACAACAAAAATACAAAGATATTGGAACGTTCTGATACAAGTAGAGTTTTCATTAGAATGCATAGTGTAAAACAGCACGTTAGTGAATTATAAGTTAAGCGTGAATTCACATCGATCGATATGTACTCAGCTTTTCATTTTATAAACTATATGTGTAATATCTGTTGTATGTATCCAACCATTAATTAATATAATATGTATAACTACTACACGCGTAATCGTACAAGAAACTTCCCATACAGCACAAAAGTTTGGAAAAGATTTCAGAAAGGTTTCAGAAAAATCTCAGAAAGGTTCAATGCTTCTGAAACCTTTCTGAAAGCTTTTTGAAACTTCTCTGCTGTATAAGCAGCTTACAAAATAAACAGTTAAACGTGTCAAGTACGATCAGCTTGTTTGCCAAGTATCTTTATTTGTTTTGCTGGTTCCATCAGAAGCACAGTTCTATTGATTAATCCTTCGATTAATCTATGGTTAAATCCTTTCTTCCAAGTTGGAAATACACCGCGTTATTAATATGATGACCTAATCTAACCTAACTTATGTTATCGAGCGTTTTCATACACGAGAAATTCCACTCACATCGGTGATATCGCAAGATGAAATATCAAGATTAAGGACTATCATGTGGCAAGATCGTTACTCCGCATGGGGGATAGTGCGGCAGCGGTGGCGGCATCATCACATCGACGACGAACTCGCGCCTCGCTGAATATTAACGCTCGAACGTCTTCCCTACATTCTCGTCGTTACGTTCTTACGACCCTACGTCGCGTTGCATAATGCAAGTCGAATTCCTAGCGGGAAAACTCGTTCGTCGCGTAAATTCGCGGCCGCGGGAAAACCTCCGGCGCGCTCACGCAAAACCCCGAAGCGCGAATCCGCCGTAGGTGCACACACCGCGTGTCGCTCGCCCACGAGGCGAAGCTTTATCGCGCGAAATGCGCGCCGCTGCGGGGGCACGCGAAGAATTTGCGAGCTGAATTCCCGTTTCAGCCAAAGGGGCGCTTTTTCGCCTCTCCCGCGCATACATACGCGCCCGCGCGCGCACACACACACACACCCATACACACAGAGTTCAGTACCAGTGGCACTCTCGTAAAATAAATATTATGTAAAAGTCGGCCGTGCGGTTCTCTCACACAGTTAGCAAACGTACAGCAAGTCTGTTAGAAAAAAAAGATCTCCCTAGTTAATCCTTGGACCCCTTTGAATTTACATGTAGCTTTCTCTGGTGTATTATTTGAGGTGTACTTCCAGCTTTTTGTGCATATTATTATCTCAGCTCTTTATCAGCGATGTATTGTAGACGGGATAAAAATTCAAGGCACTTTATTAGATTTTTATGTTCGGCCTAGAACTGAGTCTAAAGCGCAAGCGAGATGAGAGAGAAACACGAAATGAAAATTCGCTCACGTAAAAAGTTTGTCGCCGAAATACGGTATTTACAACGTGTCGTGACTGACCTGTACGTAATAATAACATTGCTGCGAACGCAACTTTGCTGTATTCGCCGAGTATCCGTTACCGAAGTATTTTTAGTCGCAGACATCGAATGTCGCGGAGAAGTCGTTTTTCCTATTTCACTTTAATTCCGCACTTTTAACGAACCATTCTGCATCGCACGTTCAATTTAACAGTCGCGAATTATTTTGCAAGATTTCGTAAAATCAACAATAAATCTGACGAGAAGCCATTGTATAATTTCAAATATAAATAGAGCCATCATGTGCTAATAAGAAGTACGGAACAATGTACGCTGAGATGCAGTAATTAATTGTTTGAATGGAACTGCTCTTCAGCGACTTCATTTTTTACGTACATTTACGAGGTACATTGAGGATCTTCCTATATCTCATTCCCGTTCAGTCTCCCCAACGACGACCGTCGTTACTCCTCCGCTTTCCCCGCTCACCCCTTTTTCCTTGCCATTTTGTCCTCAGCCGACCGCATCATGCGGTCCTTTTATGGTCCTCCTCGCGAGTGCCATTTTGTAGCGGGATTCGCCTGGGCAGGCATTTGTTGCTTCTGGCTCTCGTTCTTCCGGTCAAAAGCGTACTCCGTCGATGCTTATAAAACGGTAATTTGCAAACACGTGCTATTAAATTAATAGAGAGACGACAACGACTAAAGGTTGAAAGCGACTTCACCGACGTTGAAATCTCTGATGTTGATTAACAATGGTCAAGCATTGGCCCAACACAGCGGCGGCCAAGGTAATCTTGTCCAGGTATTGGTTGATAAACGGACCAAAATACAGTATTGGACCAGCGCAGACTGCGAAATCGACCAAGCTTTGGCTTCAATACAGATCCAGAATTGGGTTACAGCCAGTGTCGGTACTATATAATCGCAATAACCACTGAACCGATATAGATGAATTATTTACTACAATAGTGTAATAACTGTGCTCTCTATTGAAGAAACTTTTAAATCTCGATTTTATGTGCAATAAATATTTTCTAAAATGAAAATTTTGTTATTCTTAATATTATGAATAATATAACCTAAACTTTTTTATCAAGAAAATAAATAGCTAAAACAAATAAATATTTTATTTAAATAAATAATTTCTTAAAAGGAACGCTGCAATTTCCCTCGCGCAATGGAACTGTTACGTATCACTCAACCCTGGTAAAGATGTATAGATTATCCATTGGTAACAGAAACTGAAAAATCATAATTTTATGAGTTGGATCATTCTTGCAATAACTACGACCAAATGTAATGTGACCCATGGAAATAATTTCTCAAATAAATCTTTGGTAGCAAATGTGATAAAACAAATTATTACGTCTGAAGGTACATACATCATTGACGCGATAATCAGTGTACTAATGAGTACGGGAGAGAAAATGACAACTAGAGAGAAAGAGAGAGAGAGAGTGTGTGTGTGTTTTCCGCCGTTTCTGCTATTTTTACGAATACACAGATACCGCGAGAGACTTTCGGCGACCCTTCGTCATGTTTTCCAGTCGCGGTGTCCCGTTACTTTCCGGGAATAACCTCAGAACGGTTTGCCAAAGTTCCTATCTCTGTGGAGCACGCCTTTATCTCTATATAATTTTCAGGTGGAGCGACGATGTAAAGCTTAATCTCGTCTCAAAGTTCTCCGGCCGCGCGGTCAATGAAACGCGACGATTTCGGCGTCGCGTCGAGCCACGGGTTCAAACTTTAAGATCGTCCGCGATAAAACCGGCCCCGTTATGGTATCGTAGCGTTGTTCTCTTACCGACGCTTTGTTTTTACGGCCGGTACGGATTTTTGCCGGCCTCGGCGCCGTATCAAACGTCCCGCGCGATTTCCGCCGCCTACCCTCACCGGTCGTTTCTGCCTTCCAGCCGGGACATCGATGCGCGCGACGACGCTGAAATCAAATTTTCATCGCGGTCGTTTCTCGCCAACGACAGCGCGAGTTTATCGGGGACGCCGGTAACTGGCTAAAAAGGCCGGCACGCGACGTGCTCCCCCGCTTTTACGCGGCGTATTACAGCAGTCTCGTGGATCGGAATTGTTTACGAGAGGAGTATTACCTCCAAGGCAATCTCGAAATCAGAAATGACATTTTGGAGGAGCAATAAAAAAGCATCAGCCATTTTATGAACTATCGATTGACCCAGATTATTGTGATCAATTCGTTGCATGGGAACGATATTTAAACTTTATCATTCTCTCTCTCTCTCTCTTTCTTTCTCTCTCACCTTCTCCGATGAGCTTGAATTGCAATTTAGACGATTGTTTCGTTTTTCATCAGTTGCGTCGTAAACGTTCGAAATAATTTTTTACTAACGTATGTCGAGAGAGAGAGAGAGAGAGAGAAAGGAGGGAAGAGAGAAAATCGAGTTTACGCGCGCGAGACATTAATTTCCTCCAACTATTGCGTTATCGTTACGATGTCGTATGTTTCAAAATATAAATAAATTTCACTCGAGAAAAACACACACAAGCCGAAAAATCGCGCAGTCTACCCTAAAACAATTGCAAAACCCCGCGAGAGGATGAGGAGTATAAGCATTGTGTAATTTTTGCCGCTATGAATATTTTGCACGCGTCGGTGTTTCTTCTCTGTGACGCCACTCTCCTTTGCGGTACGTTTGGAGCGCGCGTTGCGCATAAAGCGCAAGGGAATGCAAGCGCACGAATTCGGTTTGACTTACAAAGTCCACCAACGGCACGGCGAAGTGCCCTCGAATTTTTCTCCGTCGCGCTCCGTTTTCATGCGCCCCCGGCTATCGGGCGACGTGCTTTCAGGCCGAAATACACCTCCGCAGCGATTTCCAACTCGCGATCGCAAATACGTCTGCTCGATGAAATTTACGAGCAACATAAACACGTCATCTGACATGTTTAACGTTGTGTGTCAGTTTCCCGAGTTTTGTGATAAGATTCTTGCGGGGAGAATTTTTTTACACTTATGTATTAATACTGATTTTATTTAATACTGCGGTATAAGATAAGAGAAAAGTTTGATATTCGTGTTATTTATTGCGTATTATTGATTCGCGATGTCTTTAGTCAAGAATAGTTACATTAGCATTGCAACAAAGGTGAAAAATCACCTTATTTCGTCATTCTCAGTTTTCACATCCCACCAACGGTCGAATTGACAATTGATTAGAGTTTAAAAAGCACTGATACTCGAAACAGAATGGTACGGGGTTTTAATGTCAGCTCCTCCGACACAAAGGGACGGAATTTCCCGGGATCTGCAAAGTTTACGAAGCGCAAAGTCGTGCTAGTTTAAAATTTCAGCGAGAGTCTCGTTCTCGTAGCCCGAAGCCATCGCGCTGGATACTCTTAATACATCGCTGACTCCCTCGAAGGCGAACGTCGAGTGAAAAAAGGTATTTCTTGGTTGTTAGGCGTTGACTTTCTTTCATCTTAAATTGCACGGAAAGTAAAGGCTTGATACAGAAAACAATATGGTAAAGAAAACTCTGAATCTTTTGACTGCTCTCGTGATAGCTTCATATTATAATGCATCCTCAAAGCTTGCCCTTTGTTGAGAGATTAGCGAGATGTTTATCTCGCGTATCTTGCAGAAAATTACGTAATGAATAATAAGCGAAAATTTTCACGGAGAATAAAGAGTATTTGCCGCTAATATAATTATCCAATCGGATAGTCGCTTTCAAATCTAACGGAAGCTCGTCAAATCTAACGGAAAGAAACGTACAGCTGTTACTTCAAGAATATTCGATATCACAAATCCGTCGCGGGGAAATATCCAACGTCGAAATCAGTTCTTGCGCGTTCTAACGTTTAACTTGAAAGAATCTATGAGAACACGCGTATACGGTCCCGCTAAGAAAAATTTTGCTCCACAAACAGTGACATCATTCTCGGAACAAGCGAACAGTCCTCTAAAGAAACGAGAAAACGACGACGGCAGCACGGATGCGTGCGAGGCGAAATAATCAACGACACGTCGTCTCGCTTGCCAGGAGGACCGCTTTTCTAAGCACGTTTCGGGGATAGGGAGGCGGTAGAGCCGAGGTAAGGAAGTAGTTACCGAAGAAAGGAAGTCCCGGGAAGAGGGAGAAAGAGGTGGAGGATGTTATCCTTTATCTGCTCGCGAGTTACGACCGGTTGTTTGGCGGAGGCCATTGTACCGTTTCTATGGTCAAGACACGTAACGTGCGGAAACAGCAGCCGGCTCTCCTCTCCTCTCTGCCCGTCGCAAGCAGAAATGATCTTCGCGAGAGAGAGAGAGAGAGAGAGAGAGAGAGAGAGAGAGGGAGAGAGAGAGGAAGAGAGGGAGAGAGAAAGTAGAAGCATTAAGCTATGGAACTTCACCCTACCCGATCTCTCCGCACCGCCGATTCTTTCCGGGCGAGGAGGATATTTATTTTCGCGTTTCTAGTCCTAGCGAGAAACGAAGGATCGTACGATATATGAGAACTTCTATAAAAGATTACGATATTTATCGAGTATGTATAATTATAAGTATGTATAGTCGCGATGATAACAGCCAAGAGATGAATCTGTATCTGTGCGTCCAAGCCGACTAGAAATTTTGATCAGGTATATCTGATTGTATTGTATAAGATTGTATTCTACGAGAGCCTAATTAGCTAAACGCAAAATAATCCTGAATATGATATATCTGATAAGGGAATATGTGATGGAAATTAAATAAGAAAGATTTTTGTAAGGTTATGCTAATTAAGCCCATTATAGGTTTACATTAGGATTCTAACATATCAACTTCTTAACTAGAAGATTTGATTAGGTACGCTTGATATTCATACAAGAGCCTAACGGGGTAAATGTAAAATAATCCTGTATATGATATATCTGACAAAGGAATATGTGATGGGAATTAAACAAGAAAGACATATTTTATTTCTCTTACAAAATAATCTTTTCTTCTAAATGAGGATCTCACGATCTGATCTGACTGGAATCATCTGATAATGGATCCTTACTAAGACTCGATGACATCATTTTATACAAGCCTGATGATTGATTGGGACCAATCTTACTAAAATAAATATAGGATAAATTTCTAAACTAATACTGCAATTGTAGACAAAATCGTAAAACTCGTAAAAATCGTAAAACTCGTAATTGTAGATAAAATCGTAAAACTCGTAATTGTAATTTGTTTTCGTAAGACTCGTAAGAAGTTATGAGTAGATCTGCAATTCTATACCATATGTCATATAATAACTTGTAAATATCTACGATTTTTTTTTTGTTTTTTTTTTGTATGCTACGATTTTACGATTCTACGATTTACTTGTATATTTGTTTAGAATTGCAGCATTAAATTGGTTATCTGAAGCGTATATAACTCTGTTCATAGATATCTGCGAATCTTTCTGAGAGATATATCGCGTGGAATGTATGTTTAAATGCGCATATGAATATTCTTAACAAAAAGAGGTTTGAGGTTGCCGATACGCTCGCAGTCCTTATTACATCAAAAGTACCTCAATTAAGAGCACCGTTGACTTCTTCTCGAAGACCATCTCTTTAACAATTAAATCCTTTTAAATATATCAACTAAGGATTTTTCTCTGCAACATCCAAAGAACGTACTAATCAGGAAACGTTTGTTAAGAAGGGAGTTGGAGAAAATAGTGGAAGGACGAGGACGTATTCGGGATGAATAAGGTAGGATGGGGTGGGTTCGAGGGTTGGTCGTCCCTTGTCTAAGTCTAGGGGATAACAGCCGGATTAGCGCGCGAGGATGCAGCGTTAATGCCGCCGCCCGCCCGGTTCCTCTCGTTCCTTATGCACCGACGCACTCCTGATGCACTCCGGCGAGTTAAACTCCCACCAAGGAAAACAGTGACGGGGCTACCGGCGGCGAACTTTCGACTTAAGTCAGCCAGCTCGGCAGTCGACTTTCGCCGCCATCTTCGCCGACTTGGATCCGCGAAAACAGGATTTCCGGCTAAGCGCCATTACGCACTGCGCGCTGGGCGGCAGCTCTCGGTGTAAAATGTAATAGGATGCGCGGGTTGATTAAAATTGGAAACGCGACGTTCGTTGACGCTCGTGTTCCGAGGAGCATCGCGGTGCGAGTGCTGCGAGATGTCGGATAAAAATATTGAAAAATAATAAGAAAACTATAAAAAGACCGACACGACCTGAAACTTAGATCTCTCTCTCTCTCTCTCTCTCTCTCTCTCTCTCTCTCTCTCTCTCTCCCTCTCTCT
>NW_022639464.1:1693698-1702369 GCF_010583005.1 Odontomachus brunneus
TCTCTCTCTCTCTCTCTCTCTCTCTCTCTCTCTCTCTCTCTCTCTCCCCCTCTCTCTCATCCAGTTAATTTTAAATAAATTTTTACTTTTCATCCTTGATTATTAGTCTTCACATAGCAAACATAAACATCTTAATCTGGCACTACAGTTGTTTTCGTCTTCACTTATTTATATTTAATGAAAGTACTAATAAAAATTTATAAAAAAAATAAATATACTTTCAAGTCCATAGAATAGAATTATACATAGAGAAATGATCGTAAATATTTATTTAAGTATTATCTATTTAGTATATTTTGATTGTTTGTTAAAAATACTACACGATATTTTACTAACGCCGTTCTGAAGCTTAATTATAATTCCTGAAAGTATCGAGATCGTAGTAGTAGACTAATGATATGTGATTTTGCGTGCGCGTACCAAGGTGCACGCCCCTAGGTATTACTTTCAATGCTCTCCGAATGAAATAACGCTATTATACGGAGAGAATATTGCAGTAAATATTACGATACAATTTTAGCAGCCCGAAAATAGACTGACACGAAAATTATAATAAAACGGTAAAAATAATTTTTGCCACATTTTTACTACATTTATGATAATTTCTATTATGTCATTATATCTTATTATAACTATATCTTATTATATCTTATTATAAATATATCTTATTATAACTTTAGCATCAGACTATTCTCTGAGTACTAAAATTATATTGTAATTTTTACTACAATATTCTCTTCGTGTAGATGACAAAACTTTCTCGTCAAGAAATCTCAACACTTTTACATCAACGCGCGTGTTAAAGTACGCATAATAAGAAAGGAGTCTTTAAAAGCCACGAACGCGCAATATGATATGGTACAACCAGATGCTAATAATCAGTGAACCGCGTGCGTTTCCATCGAGACCGCATCCGACGTATATCCCTTTCGAAGACGCGCATTGCCGGGAATTACGAGTGCCCTTACCGCGGCCTCTCTGCCGACGCCCTTTATCAAGCCGGACAAGCCTCGAGCGTCGCAATTATTGCAACCGGTCACGCAGCAAAGACGGAATTGAACGGCAGCCGCTGGCGCGCATGAAATATGCATCGGTAGTGGAAAACGTCGTCTGTTAATTAGCGTCGAAAACAACGGCGGGAGAAGGATCGTGTCTCTCCGCCCGTCATCTCTGCGACTCCGCTTCCTCGTCCACTTCTCCGGACGTGGACGCGCGAGCAAAACGCAGTCGCATTACGTTGACGAAGGGCAGCCGCCCTGAGTTTGGAACAAACGACGTAGCAGGGGAGAGCAAGAGACGGGAGACTGCATCTCGTAACTCTTATTCCGCGTTCTTCACGGCGACGAGGTCGTTACGCCGTCTACGATTGCGGAGCTGGAGCTAATCATTTTTTTCGAGCTCCCGACAGCAACGTAACAGAACGCGTTAAAGAGAACGTATTTCTCCGGTGTTGTGCGCTAAACGCGATTTCGGGAAATATGAGATTTTCTTAGACAGAGTTAAGGCTCTCGAGTTTTTTTTTAGTTTCAGTATCGATCCGCTCGTAGAGGAGGTGGAAGTCGTACTCTCACAACCGCGAATAAAGAAGTTGCTGCTTGAGATATAATTATTAAAAATAATATTTATTGTTCTTATTATTGGAATTATATAATTTCGATGCACTGGAAACTTTTTCACTGAAACAGTAAGAAAAATCATTCAGAGCCTCACAACGAGAATTTTCATTCTAAAGTTATACACGAAAAAAGAGATTTCTTTGAATTTAATATTTGTTTGTAACTACAATTCGTTTGACTTAACACGAAATAATTTTACATCAAATATTATTTTGTCTCGTTAGATTAAACTGCGTTGTTTGATAGAGAACAAGCACTATTATTTAAAGAAAATCTCTGCGCTTTCAAAATGTTCAATAGAAAATATCAAGACGTGATGCAAAAATCCTGAGCAAAGTACGGTAAGGTAAACCAAAATTCGCGTAGCAACCGCTATTTTTACGCCGGCTATTCTTCACTACCGCGGTCTTACTACGACGAAGTGAGCAATTTCTTGTTGCTAGTAGATTTAAGAATAGAAGCGGTACACACGGAAATACACTTTTGCGACTTGAACGTGGAAAAATAGGTGAACAATGTCGAGTAAATATCCACACTGTATCGTGCGGGCAACTCTCGTGCGCGATACCTCTTATCGCTATTCTTTGCCGACTCTTAAAGATATTCCATCGGTAAGAAATGAATTTCTTCGCAGAGGAAACTTCCGCAATTATTTTCGCTTTACGTGTTAAAGCTTCACGGTAAGATAACTGAATCGCTCGATCGTTTGTTTCACATTTAATATGAAGCAGATTAAAACAAGACTTTAAAAAATATAAATAAATGCGTGTGTATAACTCTTATATTTTTATATACAGAATCTGATCAATAATTATACTAATACGTGATAAAAAAATTACTATCGTTTGGATAGGTTGAAATAATTCATACAGTCATACAATTAATTTCTTTTATCAAAAAAGATGTCTTATTAAGTTCTGACGACAGTGTCGTGAAGTGAAATTTAAACCGCGATATAGCGTTAACTGACGTTTCTTTTGTTACGATGTAACGCAGGAACGCTCATTAATTTTAGCATTCCTCTAGGATTGTGCAGCCTGAATAGCAAAACGTTACGCCGTGAGCTTTGTACTCCCGGTACAATCACGTTTTACAAGCTCTCGCTAATTAGTCGGCGAAACAATCTGTTACTGGATCGTCTTATGATCTCAGTCGCAGTTTGTCCGCTCTTTATTTGTTAGGAGTCGGTCTTCGACCATTCTGCTATTTTCCAAAACGCAATTTGACAATAGCTTTTGCTAAATAATAGATAAGGATGAACGTAATGCAGAAGGACTCGAGTTACTGAAATTGATACTAATAATAATTTATTAAGGAGAGGTTTAGATAGCCGAAAAGTTAGACAACTTTACAAACTGTTTTCAAAGAAGTATGCAGGGTGTCTCACAACTACCGTAAGATATTTTAATAGCGTATTCTGAAGATAAAGTAGAGTAAAAAATCCTGATACAAAAATGTCGAGGCTACAATAGTTTTTGAATTATAACCGATCAAAGATTACCAGTAATATCGCGTAGAATTCGCGCGCTCAAGTCCTTAGTCATACAGCACGCACATCGTTTTATCATTTGTTATCAACTTCACAGTTAATATTAGTTTTTACTACAGCTGATTCCTGAAAACATTAATAATTATTATTCTTATTATTATAATTATTAAATTTATTAATTTTAAAACAAGGATTTTTGCGTTTTTGACGTGAAAAATAATCACGAAAAATAATTTATTATTATTTTTATATTTTTCACGTTTTATGAGGAGTGAAATCGTATAAATCGTATTTTTCATGATTACTTTTCACGTCAAAAACACATAAAATCCTTGTTTCTCAAACGTGAAATTATTAAATTTAATAATTCTAGCAATAATAATTATTAATATTTTTAGGAATCAGCTGTGTAGTAAAAACTAATATTAACTGTGGAGTCGATAACAAATAATAAAACGATGTGGGTGCTATATAACTAAGCGTGCGAATTCTACGCGATATTACTGGTAATCTTTAATCGGTTATAATTTAAAAATTATTAGCCTCGACATTTTTGTATTCCGAGAATTTTCGACTCTACTTTATCTTCAGAATACGTTATTAAAATATCTTATGGTGGTTGTGAGACACCCTGTATAAGAATATCAATATGATATTAATCATACTACCTATAATTGTTTTAAGTACAAAAATATTATTTTTGATTAAAAAATATTTTAAATCTTGTCATGTAGATTTATCGAGCGTTATGTCGCTAGACACTTCTAATTGATGGGCAAAATTACAGCTCGTGTAACAATCTTAAACAAATGGGACTACAAAATTTTAAAAAATCTGTATTAAATTTGCTGGAGGATAAATTTTTGTTATATGTAAAAAGTCGAAATTTAACAAAATGACACTTCGAAGTTACATGTTATTATTCCTGTCTTTTCTATTTAGTGTCTGAGAAAAAATACTAACTTTGGAAACTAAAGGATTGGGTTCATTTTCCAACAATCTTTATTAATTTCTTTGAAAAAAGAAACATCCTATTTTTTCATCTATCTAAATCAAAATCTGCCCTTAATTATTAAAGTTGGCTACTTAACTGCTATTGTGAAAGTGTTATGAAATTTCACTTACGTCACAGTAATTAGTAATACAGAGTCACGACTGTTTATAACTTGAGTAATTTCAAATATCGATTGTGTAATAACTCACACTTCCCCAGAGAACACAAAAACTTTCTCTTCTTTCCTTTTAATTTCTGAAACTTGGAAGTTTCAGGCTACATGTAACTTGTAGATAATGTGCTGAGTTAAAAACTGACCCAAAAAGATCGGCAAGAATTGCGATAATAATTGAGAATGCGATAAAGGCGAAACGCAAGCTAAGTAACGAACGGAATACTTCCCGAGGGCAATTTGCCTTCTTTTTCTAGGCAATCCTCTTTGCCGAAAATCAAAGTTTGCTCATTAACGATGAAAAATTGAGATATTTCCCCGGAAACTTCAGAGATCAATTTCTGCGCACGGTGTATCGTTGAAACTCGGGCTGGTATAATGTCGGAAAACTCGGAACGGAATACCGTTGCAATACAGATCGAGAAATTCGCCGTTGAACGAACAAACGTGTCGTCGTAATTAATTTCGAAGAAGAAATCGCGAGATAATTGAAACGTTAACGGTGCATCACAATGAGCAAATTCCTGCCGAACGAGAAATCTCGTTCGCTTGAAAATTCAAGAATATCAGCAGTCTTTCTGTGCAGTTTATGGTAATAGAATTGTTTCCAATTTGCGTCCCGCACTTTATTTCGACGAATTAGCGAGTACGTGCAACCTAAGCATCCAATTCTACAAGCGGATAAAGAAGGAAGTCTAATGAAAATCTCGTCGTTCACGCGTTTGTTTAGCCGACGCATATAGAAGCGGTTTTGTACCGAGCGAACCGCCGCCACCGCCGCACTCCCGTGAGTTGAGGCGCGTAATTGCGCTTAGCGCGAAAATCCTGTTTTCGCGGATGCACCCCGACAAACGACGGCAACCGAACGGCGCCCAGAGCGAGTTAAGTCGAAAGTTTCCACACCGCCGTGACTCGGCTCAGAGTTAAACTCGGCGAAGTGCGTCAGCGGCGCATCAGCGGCGTCGCTGATGTACGGAAAGACAGTAATGTTGAAGCGGCGATTAAATCGTCGAGACGTTTCGCGAGCTCAAAGAGAGGCGGTAGCGCGCTCGAGTACGGCCATTCTCCGCGGTGAATTAAGACGGATGAGAGGGAAATGTAGTTTGCCGCCAGTCTCATCGTTTCATAATCCTAAATGCGGTAAAAAAAGGCCCATTCGGTTATAACGGCTTGGAGGAACGTCGTTTAGAGGTGCGAAGCTCATATACGCGGAAAAATCTTCTCGACCTTTCGGGAAAAAGATCCTTCTTCATTTTCTTCCGTTTCTCTTCTATGCAAGCAAACTGCGTTCGGATCGTTGTTTTAATCCCATAATGGTTAATGCAGACAGTGGTGCTTCTTTAGCAACAAATAATATTTGCAAAGCGTGTCGAAAGAATCTAGGTTAGGTTGGGTTCGCGCAGAAGCTCCCGTTCGAGCTCTCTTTCGTTGCACAATTCTTGTCCTGCAGAACTATTTTTACTACGGAACGTTATTGGGATTGTGAATGCACTAATCACAGTTCTACGATTCGTTCGCCTCGCTCTCAGCGCTCAGTTCTTCGTGCACTTGTGGCGCACTCCAGCTGCAAACTCCAAGGATAACAATGACGTGACGGCGAGGAACGGAACTTCCGTCTTAAACCAGAGCGAGCGCGCGAGCGATTCCTCAGCCCGGCCGTTCTTATCCCCTTGAAGCAGGTTCGCGAAAACAAGATTTCGCAGTTGACAGCCATTACCGGCTTCATTCCGCATGCACTTCTCCCGGTGCCGATCCGCCGCGATTTATCTATTTGACTTCCCGCTGCCGCACCTCCCTCGTTCCTGTTTCGACCTCGAAAGTTCGCCCGTCACTTGTCACGACGGTTTTCTCGAGCGCGAAATTCGTCGCTGATCCGCTTTGATGCATCCAACAACACGTCGTATCCGTTGCGCCGACGTACTTGCCGACGTACTTCGTCGATCGCATGTCTCAAAAACCGGATTTGTCGGCGCGAGTCAATCCGCGTGTCGCGAAATCACGCGACCTGTAACGGAGAACTTAGCGCGTGATTATTCTTCCTCGTACCGAAAAATTATAAAACGGAAAAATGGAGCCCGCACGGCATCAAAGTTTTCAGAGAAACGCTCGTCGAATATTGTATTTCTTAATGCGACACAAATGAAAATTTTCACGCACGGTTAAGAATCATTTCCCGATCAAAAATGCATCCCTTTGTTTCCTAGTAAGGTTGATCCCGATCAATTATCAGATTTGTACAGACTTGTTACCTAAATAATGTCATCAATAAATTATGTAACGCAGTAAGAATCTTATTAAGGTGATGCTGTATGTCGACATAACGTAGTTCTGTAGTTTTCTCTTTTTTCTAATTGGATGCATCAAATTGAAAATATTTTTACAAGGTGAAAGTACAAACATTAATGAATGACTGATGCTAAACAGTTGCATGAAATAAAAAAATTCTTTTTATTTACTGCCTAATAAAAATTTTGTTGTTGATTTCATGCAAATTCGCTTTCACTCTGTAAAAGCATTTTAAAATAGAAGAAAAAAGAAAACTACGAAACTACGTTATATCGGTATTCAGCATCGTCTTAACGAATCATCATTAAATCCTAATCAAACTCTCGTCAAATTTTTGCCATAACCTTACACAAAGAAAAAGATTATTTTGCATAAGAAATATAAAAGCATTTTGTTGAATAATAGGAAGTCTTTAAAACCAAAATTCTATCATGAAAATTTCGTTAAACTTGAAGGATCAGTGGAAAATCGCGGGATACTAGATTATATAGGCTACATTTTATTGAGATTATTGTTATTAATGCGAAAAAAAATTTGACCCAAAATTCGAGCATGTTATCTTAATGATATTTGCGTCGCCGTATCGTTTCACGTTTGCTTTTGCGTTTCTCTTCACCAGCTTGTCGCAGTCTCCCGTATTGCTCGCTTTCCCTTGCTTTCTCTCGATCTACGAAACGTGAAGTAATAAACTTACTGCAAGAAATAAGCCTCGTCCCTACTTCTTAACGACGTCATGGCGCAGGCGAGGAAACGACGATGCGATTTCACCGAGTTCTTCCTTTCTCGCGCATCCCAGTCGAACGTGTCGGACCGAGTTGGAAATGCGCTCGCAAAAAGGAACGAGTGGTCACTTCTTCGCTTTGTTTATTGGCGGCTTGCGGATACCCTTCCGATTTTCCTTGTCCCGGCAAAATCGAACGAAAGATATGTCGATCCGGAGGAGAACTCCAATGGCACCGCACCTCGTTTCGTTTCTCTCGTTCGTTCCGTATTCGTCCGTTCGTCCGTTCGTTCACGATAACGGACATCCTTCCCCCGTGTAGCGGATAATAAATGTTACTCTCAGCGAAAACTCGATCTGCAACGCCAACGATCTCGAGCGCCAACAATTCTCGTGACTCGGCTTTTTATTTTACGTTTCAAGTTGCAGAGATCAACTTAGGCTATACGCGCACGCAAATTGAAATGCATTACCACCCTTCTGTTGTATACCCTTCTAGTCTTTTAAAGACTACAATACGTCTGCAATACGTGAAGTAAGTTTGGCGCGAGTTAAAAAGCACGAGAAATAAAAACGAATAACTTATTTTGTTTACGTTCCTGAGTCGATATTTTAATCATATTTTTGGCCTCAAAAATTTTTGGTTTCATTTATGCCTATTTTTATATTTTTGATGTTGCGAAATATACATCAATCTCTTTTGTTTCTGTTTAACTTATTAACTTTATCAAGAGGTCTTCTTTAAAACCTATGGGTGGCATTTTGTGCGTTTTATGCCATTCAAAAGCGTTAAATAGGTAGTTTCTATGTGTATAAAACGTGCACTGATTTTTCAGAATACACAGATGTTAGAAAGTTCATATCGAAAGTAAAATTTTAACTCGCGCCTATATTTCAACTCCCTTATATTAGAAGTATTTCTCTTAAGTAAGAGAAATACTTCCGGCTTTAGGAAGCTACAGGGGCGTAAGCGAAACAAATCATTTTTATTTCTTATTCCGACTTACGTCGAGCTTACTACGCGTATTGTAGACGAGCCTTAAGAGTCACTCTTTGCGAGGTTACGATACCATCTTCGGTATTGAAAGGATAATGGCTACTGCTTCCATCAGAAGAGTTCCATCTTGTGCAGCACGTTCTCTTATATACTCGGTTATGGAAAATCAACTTGATACCAATTGAAGTTACTTCCTTTTTTACAAATTTCTGTCTTCTTTCAGAATCTTTTCTCGCAATTCTTCTTCATCGCGCATTCTTATTTATTAAATAATAGGAAAAAGGGCTAAGCTTCGAGTTCAAGCACAGGATTTATAATGCTATGTACCATATGGGTAAAACCTTCCTTGTGTTAGGAAATAGAGCAATATTTATTGAACATGAAACTCAATATAAT
>NW_022639464.1:1702379-1764478 GCF_010583005.1 Odontomachus brunneus
ATTAAATAATAGGAAAAAGGGCTAAGCTTCGAGTTCAAGCACAGGATTTATAATGCTATGTACCATATGGGTAAAACCTTCCTTGTGTTAGGAAATAGAGCAATATTTATTGAACATGAAACTCAATATAATTAATCATTATTTTTTTTTAAATAATTTGACAAATATTGCTTATTCTTGCAATAATAAATTATCAGGAATGATTCATGTGCATAAAGACAGGTTGCCTCCTGGTTTCCATAATAACGTTGTGTATAAATTGCAATGCATTAGTTGTGAGGTGTCGTATGTTGGTCAAACTAGTAGAAGACTCTCTACGCGCATTGCTGAGCATAAGAGAATACCAAGGAGTTCTACAGTTGAGTTAACGGCCATATAAGAACACCGTTTGAGAAAAAACCATGATTTCAATTGGGATCAAGCCAAAGTTTTGCATGAGAAACGTTATTACTTGAAATGCCTGATATCAGAAATGATTTACATTAAATTTCAAAAGCATGGACTTAACTCTCAAAAGGACACAGAATATTTGGGCAACAGCTACTGCGGCTTATTATGAAAATAAAACTTTGTTTCCTTCTCTTCCAAGAGTCGTCGCCGCAATGTTAATGCTCGTGTATATAAATCTGTTATTATCTCTTTTACTTAGACGTGGCGATGTTATCGTTGATAGGATCGTTTCACTTTTAGCCGAGCTCAACAAAGGTAATTTATATTGACCGTTTTAATTATTTATTATATTTTAATCTTACCTATTTTTATTTTATTTTATGGTTTTTTTATAGTTATGACGGCTACTTCCTAGTATTAATTTGAACTTCTTAATATTAGTCAGGTAACGGTCTTATCAGCTATAATACTGCGAATAACATTCATGTCATTTTATTCAGGTCTTTAATTAATTCTTTTACTTGTAATGCGTTCGTTTTGTAAACCTTGAGTTTTTTTATATCACTGAAGAGGGTTTATGAGTGACCCGAAACGTTTGATTATTTATATTGAGTATTCATGTTCAATAAATATTGCTCTATTTCTTAACACAAGGAAGGTTTTACCCATATGGTACATAGCACTATTAATCCTGTGCTTGAACTCGAATTAGCCCTTTTTCCTATTATTTAATTGATATCATTGTTATTGAGTTCTTATTTTCTTTCTCTTAATCTTATTTATTAGTAATTTCAATTATGGCGCGTTTATGAAAAGTATTAAGACATATAAGATACTAGCTTATTAGAAAACCAATGTATAAGTATTCTTAAAAAATGAATTCAATTCTCTAATACTAATTTACTGTGAAGAATACGAGTCTTTAATATAGGTACGATTTTATTCACTCCACAGTTTTCTGGAATTTCTAGAACTGGTAGATTCAGGTAGATTCTATTTGATAAGAAATTTGTGTTATTTATATGTTTTATCATATTTCAGAATTATATATTTTTGGTTTTCAAAAAAAACTTTCTACGTTACATTTCATAAAACGGTTTTTTCCCATGAAAACATAGTGCTCTTCGCAATACTGTGGACCGATTGGACACAAAGAAATTCGGTGTACCTATCGAATAAATGTTTTTTTATTTTTTTCAAATATTTTGCTTTCAATGTATGTTCTAGCGAAATTTACTATATTCTTTAGCAAAATAACTGACAGTCGATTCCTGCTACTACCGAAAACATAATAAAATTGAAAAGGATTTACATGAAAAAGGACTGTAATATTCTCTCTAATGCGCAATACGGAATTTCTGTCTGTTTCACATTCTTGCGTAAAATTGAACAACTCACGTCGGAAGATTTAGATTAGCTAGTTAGGTGGCAATGCAATTTCAAGGCACCGAGACATTTTCTCCCTAATTCGTGTTTTCGCAAACGGAAACGAGCGGACCGTCGAAGCGGCCATCGTCGTCGACATCGTCATAGTCGTCGTCGTCGTCGTCGTCATCGTCGTCGTCGTGTTCAAGCCGATCGATGCCCCGCACGAAAGTGAGGTCACGAGATTCCGTCGTTTCGTTTATAATTTCGCTGTGCCCCGTCGAGGGAAATGAATCGCACGTGAGCGCAAAGAGACCAGAAGGAGCAAAAATCGGGGAAGAAAACGGCCCGCGGCCGCGGAAATCAATAACGTAGCCGGTGTGTTTTATAAACGGCGGCAAGACGCGCCATCGACATTTGTCTAAGAATGCGAACAACGAAACCGCTGTTATTGATGTTCATTGAATTATGTCGCGCGGAACTCTCTACGTGTTTCGCGTCCATTGATTCGGCGACTCGTCGTGTGATTTATTCGCGCGATCTACAATTTCGGATCGCGCGACCGTATGAACAACATGCTCACGCGACGTTCACAATCCAGAGATGATAAGCTATCTTTTTCTGTATCTGGAGCACTGATATGCGAATCAAACTTTAAATGCACTCGCAGTGGGCAAACAACGTGCGCTACGATGTCGAATAAAATAATACTTCATTATTGAGTGACCTAAAACCATAAAACATTCTATTTTCTTGAATGCATTCCTTTCGAAACGCACCATCGCTTTTAATAAGTCGCGGATAGTAGGTCACTGTGCATAAAATGCAGAATTGCAGCGAATCTTTTAAACGTATCTATTAGAAACTATATCTCTCTCGGAGTATTTATTACGATTAGACATGAAGGAGATTTACCATGGTATTTTAATTTGCCAACATTAACTCACTGAACTCGGTACGATTTATAGATGTAACATAATATCCCGACTAAAAATTTTGATTAGCTATATATAGGGTGTCCCAGATTCGTCTCCACAACGTTCGTGGAAACGAATTAATGTGAAAAATTCCATACTGTTTTGCAATATTCGCAATAAATCTCGAGATATAATTAAAGAAGATTTGTAAGTGATCATACGCTATATAGTAGACGAGTGTAGTGACGATGTGTACTGTCATATATATAAGGTCAAACTCAACAAAAAAGTTCTCTACTATTTTGCGAATGACTACATAGATTTTTAGATATCAATTAAAGATGACTTGTGCGTCATCATATATAACATCGCGCGCAATCATATATAACAATTTTCTTTCATTAATAATTAAAAATCTACATGGTTATTTCCAAAATAATAAAAGTCTTTTGACCTTTCTTTGTTCAATTTAATCTAATGTACAAGTACATAATAACACACATTGCCACTAGAACTCATTTATCATATTACGTATCATCATTCACCAATCTTTTTTAATTAATATCTTGAGATTTATTGCGAATATCGCAAAACAGTATGGAATTTTTATATTCATCTCAATCTATTCTATGAACGGAGGATGAATCTGGAACATTTTGTATAACTGATATTGTATACTCGGGGAACATAAAATCAAGAATGCAACTTGTGGGGTTGAGAAGGAACATCTCCCCTTTCACGCGTCATTACTCTTCAGTCGTATCATTCGGTTGAGCGTCAATGAAAGGAAAACTCAAACCATATTAATATTTTTTCTGTTTATAAAGAGCGAGATCGAAGGACACATTATTTGATTTAATGACACTAGTGTCACGATTTAGGCACTTACTTAGGCTCACTCCCCGTCCCCCGCAATTGTATTTCAAATTTTATGTTCTTTGAGTGTACAAGGACTTAATTATAATTTTGAGTATAATATTTTTGATAAGGATATAGTGAAAATTGAATGCAGAAGATTTTCCTAAGATTATAATGATTAGGCCGTCATAGATATATATTGGGATTATAATATATTTTGACTTTACGACTGAAAATTTTGATCAGATATAACTGATATTGAAGAATCTAATTGTAAACATAAGGTAATCCTAAATATGGTATATCTGATAAGGGTCTATCTGAGAATAGATCTAGGGATATATCTGAGAATTGAAAGACTTTTGTAAAGTATAAAACAATTTTTGAAAGTATTAAACAAAATGATCAGGTTATTTTATTTCTCTTACAAAATAATCTTTTCCACTAAGTGAGAATCTGATAAAGCCTTAATGAAAATCTAACTAGGATTTGATAATGAATTCTTAATCAGGTTCTGATTATCACTTATTAACTAATTGGAATCAAGCTTTCCAAGTTCATGGAATAAATTTCTAATCGGGATGTTTTCGGGATAAGTTCGTAGTCGGGATGAATGATTTATTTTTACAATTCGGGGACGGACAAATAAATCGCCTGTAAATTCGCTTATCGAAATTTGATAGCTTGAATATTTCGGTCCGCGTCGATTTAAGATTTTGTGCCACTACACTAACGTCTGAGACACCATAGTCGACGTTGAATTGTTCACAAAAGATCATAATGATCAGATTCATCATAAGTCCACATTATGATCCTAATATATTTGCAACACACATTCTAACAATATTCTAACATGATCCTAATGTACAGTATTATTAACTTGGTATATATTATCTTATAAAGATACACTAATTGGGTCTTTTTTGGGATTTGACTCGTTTCCTACAGCTTGAATCCAACAGAGGATTCAATAGGGACTATTTATAACTAATTTTATATATAACAGATGTGATGTATAAAAATTATTTTCATAAAATCTACTTTCTCTAAGTTTTCTCTCTTTAATTACAAACATTATAAATAGTTTCTATAAAGTTATAGGGATGATTTATAAGCATATACTACGAGGATATCGTCAGAGCTCGTTAACATCATTAATCTCTGTTCAATCGTGAAGTCAAGTATCATGTGAAGTTATAATCAGTTATGACTTCAGTTATAATCAGTTATAACTTCAGTTATAATCAGTTATATAATCAGTTATAAAGGGATAGACCGTTTACGGGACAGTGGATTATTTAGATAGGGAAATTGCGGGGAAGACACGATAAAAAAAACCACACGTTAGTAATGAAATATCAGATTTTTTGAAAATATTAAACAAAATGATCGGGTTATCTTATTTCTTTTACAAAATAATCCTTTCCACTAAGTGAGAACCTGATAAAAACTTGATGAATATCTAACTAGGATTTGAATGAATTCCTAATCAGGTTCTAAATGTCACTTGATAACTAATTAGGATCAAGCTTTCCAAACTCATGGAATAAATTTCTGATCGAGATGAATGATTTGTCTACAATTCGGATAAATAAATCACTGCAAATTCGCTTGTCGAAATTTGACAGCTCGAATATTTTGGTCCGTGCTGATTTGAGAGATTTTTTGTGCCTCTGTCCTGACGTCTGAGGCGCCACAATCGACGTTGAATTGCTCGCAATTCGGAGGAAATTGTGGGCGCATCGTTGAAAAATGACTGGCGCCCGACGGGCATCGATAACGACCCCGTCGTAGGTGATATTTCGGGGTCGCGTAATCGGCATGCGCGTGCCTTACCATCCTGCGTCATATAATTGCTCTCCGCAGCGCAACGCGCTGTGCAACAACGACGCGGAGACGGAATTGCCGGGACGTGCAACGGACCCGTTTCTCCGTCCGACAATAATTTATCTCCGGCCCGATGCGCTCGGGCGTCGGTTTATTGCCAATATATCGTGGCACCTCCGGCGTACTTTCCTAATCTGCATCACGCTCGCGATGCATCGAGTGTCTCGCGGAATTCCCGGGGAAAGGAGATCGCGCAAGCGTGCGAGCGGATGCACTTTCTAGTGGCGTCGGAGGGAATGATTTAGGTGTATCGCGCGGCTCGATCGACGACGGAAATCTCTTTGTCATAGATTTTACGCCGCGGTAAACTTTATCGCGCGTGCTTAGTTACCGGCGTGCTACATCATTCGACGATGACTGGGTAAATTGTTGCACGGTTACCCTCTAGTGAGTGGAGTAATCATGTTACGCAAAAATTGCACATAGGAACATTTCCGTTGAATGATGTAGCATAATATAATTTGCAAGACTTGTATTGTGCGTGCGCAACGGAGATATATTCATACTGAAGCTGGCACCTACATACGGCAACAATAAACATATATTTTGTAACCTAATGATATACAAATTTGCACTATGCGTACATTAAAATATGTCAGGAAAATAAAAAATGTTCCATACTGATATGTGTATTTTTAACGCTGCAGCTTGGATTGCTCATTATTTCTATTGTCAACATGGGAAATCTCGAGTATTAATCATTATTTGTGAGATATAATAATACATGTGTGTCTACACGAAGAGAAAAGGTATCTCTAAGAAATAGTAAATATTTATTTGGTGAATATCAAATATATATATATATTTTTTTTATTTATATGTACATTTGTACATTGCTCTCTAAATTCCCCATATTTTCTTGAAATTTTTTTCTACATTATGAATATATCTCAGTCCGGCATAACTACTATAGTACTTCTTCAGTTAATGAATATTTGTATCTCCAAAAAAAAATGTTCAATATGCATATTAAACGTGAACATCGAGTAAATATTTGAATAAGATATTTCGAACCTATTTTGAACGGTCTTCAATTCGTATTAGAATTTTATTCCTTAAACGTTTCAAATGAACGTTTCAATAGTTACGTGTATCATCATGAATACTTTCTATTATTATATAAAGTATAAAATATCAAATGTAGAATTCTGTCCCGAAAGGAGAAGGGTTCCTAAGGCCGGTTTTTGGCACTCTCTGAAATAGATCCAAAAATATCAGAAACATTATATTTTTTTTAAGAACTATTGAAATAAAGTGATTTTATTCTAAACAGACATATTTTGGTGCCTGTTTATATTATAATTCTAATTAAATCCATTTTTATCACCAACGCTCTTATGTCACCTACATATCATCTCCTTACATTTGTGTGTGTGTGTGTGGTGTCGCGCGCGCTCGATACTGCGAAAACACTTCGTGTAGATATTGGCAATATGTTTTTTTTTTTAATCATACTGTTCTCTATGGGATCAGTTTTTATAGGTTAATTATCGTACCATAATGTTAAGATTCACTGAAATATATATTATCTGGAAGCAGCACTGACGGTCGAAACGCGAGGGAAGAATAGCACGATCCTTGGGTGGCGCTCCATCTTTATCGTACACTCCCATTAGAAAACTTAGACAAGTTGATTGAACGATAATATAATATCAAAAAATATATCTATGGGACGAAATATTTGTATTTGGCTGCCAATGGAATTTACATCCCATTACAAATGTAAGGAAATGATATGTAGGTGACATAAGAGCGTTGATGGTAAAAATGGGATTAATTAGAATTATAGTATAAATAGGCATCAAAATATGTCCGTTTAGACTAAAATCACTTTATTTCAATAGATCTCACAAAAATATAACATTTCTGATATTTTTGGTTTAATTTCAGTGCTAAAAACCGGCCTTAGGGACCCTTCTTCTTTATCACGAACAAATAGATCACTTAAAATAAGTTTTAAAAATTGAATTGTCTTTCTATTCTTTTCTTTATTATAATTCGTATCGATCCGGATAATATTGATCAATCATCTTATCTGCCAAATAATATTTTACCGATATTATACTTATGTAAACGAACCCATGAAGTTTCTGATAAATTATTCATTTCCCAGAAAACTATAAGTAGATGATCAATAGACTCATGATTATCTTGACGTGTTGACTCGACAGTGCTAACGTTTTCATTCGGTTATCTTGGAGCGCACGGGAAGAAGACACGCAAACGGATCTAAATTCAAAACGTTTGCGAGATACCCGACGCTGAAGCGTTCAGAAATATCCACTAGTAGTAAGAGTCGACGGCGAATGCGACCAGTACCGACTCGATTTTTAATTCGATCGATACGCATCGCCCAGAATCGAATCAAACACGCCTCTTCTATGCGGTTTCATCACCGCGATATTTGCGCTAGCTCGCGTTTTCGCGATGAAGTTTTTGGTATTTTGGTTACGCTACCACCGTCCCGTGAATAAAATCACACGAAGATCGGTTTTTTTTTCGCCGGTGATAAGAATACTGATGCCGTTGTAAAATGATAATGAAGTATGTGAAATGTAAAACGACTCAATAGCATCGTTCCATTTGTCGAGTGTATATATGAAAATCTAGCATGCGATGTGCGTGCTCGATGCAACGTGATCGCAACGTTGCCACGGGCACACGTTAAAATGTAGTTAGATTCAGATAAAATCTGTCGTATTTCCTTTTCATACGTATTTCCCTTTCGTGTGTATATCTATGTGTTTCTTGTACACAGTTATAACAGTCGGCGCGAGCATCGTGGAAAACATTTTATTTTACGAGTTATTTTATAAACACACGCACAAACACATACAATAAAAAGTTTTGCGTAAAACTTAACACATTTCATGCTCCGAAGAATCCACTCAATCTTTTTTAACGCAAAGTTGATATGTTAAAAAATAACTCAAAATTATGTTTCAAAAATTAACACAAAAATGTTAACATTGACACCATTTTAAAGTAAATTTTATGTAAAATTGATATATTTGATACATATTTATTATATCAAATGTGACACCAAAAAATTATTTTCACGTTGAAAAAATATTTTATTTATCATTCTTTATTATATTGTTTTTAAGGTGTTGTCAATAATTTTATTTAAAATCTTTTTATTTATATGTCATTTAATTAATACCATATAAGTGAAGAATTTACTTGTCACAGATGAAATTGGCAATTCTGACTCTTGAATCGTCTACCTTACACTGAGAAAAAGTATTTGGTAACTTTAACCATTAAGAGAAATAATTATTACAAATTATGGTCAAGAAAACAATTTTTTTTTATTAAATTATACTATAGTACTTAGTAATAATAACCTTACATGCATGTTAACATTTTGTTAAAAAAGTATAGTTGAAGCTAAAAATAACTATAATTTTAGTTAGATGAACCATTTTTCTCTCAGTATTCATTTATCGCCTGCTGCACCACTTCTACTCTGACTATAAACACATTTCGTTTGTGTTATCCTTAGATATCGAGAATAAAATTTTTCAGTAAAGTTTAACATCCATTACATTTTAATCTAATACTGAAGTATAAAATGTATAATTTTAAAACTTATATATATTAAATATATCAATCTGACACAAAATATTCGAATGACATGAACGTTAAATTGACGTATAAGTACATGCGTTAAAATTAAGAATGTAAAAATTTCGACAGGAGCACGAAATGTCTTTTACCGCACAGAGAAACGTATAGAAGACATCTCCATCAATATTCACTGACGCGTTCACGTAGAATTCACATAATTGTAAGGTCTCTCGTATAATTTCAGAACCGTTCTTAAAATTACACCCTGCGATTTATTCGCCGCCGCATGCTTCTTTCGCGCGAAAGTAATAACGCAAGTACACTCGCGAATAAGCGTGATAACGCGTCTTATGTGTTCACTACAGGGACGTATAAAACTTATTATTATCCGGCGGGAGCAGAAGGGGCGGGAGCGCGCGCGCAGATCCGGCCACCCTTTCGCACGATCGCCAGGAAATCACGTCGATTCTTTATTTCGGACTAAGGGGGAACACAAGTCGGGGCTGTGACGACGATTTCACACGCCACGTGGCGTACCAACCGCCGCGGGTTTCTGCTTTTAATGTCGTCGCCGACTCGACACGCGAGCGAACAAAAAATATAAAAGCATCACGGCAGTAACTGCGGGCAGCTGTTCAGCAAAGCCCGCCGTTTCTTTCGTTCGCGCGTTTTTTCTCCGATCTGAAGCGCAATCGAAAATTTGATAGCGCATTATCTTTCCCGACTAGTCTTATCAATTCCAAGACGCCTTATGTAAAAAGAAGAAAACTCATGAAGCAAAGTAATTTCTATTCCCTCTATAAAAAAGGCATGGACATGTCGATTGTTGCCTCTTTTCTGCGATGCCGATTGGTTGTCTCGAAATCTCAATCTCGATCTCGATGTGACTCGCGGTTATTTCGAGCGCGTTGTGTGTTTATCAAAACAATTTATTAATAAACAACGTTGTATTATGTGAGAGAATTAATCCTCTTAACGTGCAAATTAAAACTCTTAACTTTCATTAAGAGAAAAAAATGATTGAAATAACTATAATCTCACTAAATAGCGTGCACATAGCGCCGAGACTGTCGATTTTCTGTCGAGATCCTATGATTGCGAAATCCCGAATTTACTAATTATCTCCCGTCCTAAGTCTCCCTGTTCGTGTCAAAATCGACGACGGTATTAAAATTGGTACGCGCGTGCTTACTCGGTAGCGTGTAAACTCGTCATCGTCGCGCGAACAGAGGCCTTTGGGCGGAGCGGCAGGTCGTCTACGAGAGGCACAGACGGTCATAAATGACGGAGGATGGTGATTACGACCCTCCTTTCATTATACGCGGCTCGGCGATGATTTTGTTATTCAATTGCTGCGAATCAAACTGTCTCGCCGATGAATTTGCGACGGCCAGCCCGCCTGAATGCAAAATCTCTTGGAAAATCACAACACAAATTATAAGAAGTTAGTTTGATATTTTCTTAACAGAAATATTTGAATGGCCTATATTTGATATTTTTTTAAACACATTTATGCCGCCTTCCTTAACAGAGGAAGTAAACAATTGCTTCTCATATAAACAGTCAAATAAACAGTCACACGCTTAATACAATAATAATGGAAGATTTTCTTGATATTTATAAGTGAAAACATAGTCATTGTTGCGAGAAACACCTCGAGACAAAATGGAAAAATTTTCTTTTATTACGTAAACCACATGTTAATCATTTCACAAATAATTCTGTCGTGAATTCTTTGTATTTCTTTCAATCATATAGTCGAACGTATAAATATTGAAAGGATGATATATATATATATATATATATATATATATATATATATATATATATATATTGTTTTCCTTAAACTTTTTTCTTGCCACGAATTATTATTTTTTATCGATTTTTATCAAACCGTGCGAATGTCTGAAATATTTTCAAAGGGCCAATATACTTTTTCTAAAGCATCAATATCCAGAGAGCTATAAATTGCAAGGATTTCATACTAAATTTAATTCCATTGCGAATAACGATTGATATCGAGAACAATGCTGTGTCGGGAAAGGAAGCAAATAAATCTGTCGATCGATACCGCGAGCAAGTGTCATTACACAGAAATTATACATTTCGACGGTTTGAATATTGAAATTGAATGTCAATTAAATGCTATAGAATTGACTGATCCCGGGAAATTTCGATGCAACAATGGGAAAAAATGTTTGGAGTTTATAACTGAAATCACACAAAGAAATAACTATAAATTATGGTCAAGAAAATCATTTCTTGCTAAATTCTACTATAATGTTAATGATAATAACGAACCTGATTATTTATTTATTTATTTTGTTCGCGATAAATTTTGCAATCAACGCGCTTGCTAATTTCTCAAAACTTCCACACGTCGGATTTTAATGTCATTTCAGTCGAAATCGCCACTATTTGATATTTATTGTTTCTATTGAAGTTAGAAATTTCACTAAACAAACTGCTCTCATGTTGTATGAAACAAACTAGGACCTCATGTTTTGACAAATAAATGAACGTGCGCGAAACGCGATATATTTATTTACTCTCTCGATCTTGTCGAAAGTACCATATTATTCGATTCGCAATTTCTCCCACGCGATTCACAATTTCTCACACGCGTGATTTTTTACACGCGATTTGATATTTCTTGTATACAATTCGCGGCTCGTACGTACTTCTTCAGAGCACTTGAATTCGTCGCGTAATTTGCGCGGCTTGTTAAGCGCCGTGAAAATGATCGCGGTCCTATATTGATACAGAGCAATGCAGTGCAGTGAAAGTGAAGTGAAGGCTGATCGATGAGGGACGACGGCTGGACACAACGGAGTTTAGATGCTGAGGAAGCTGGACAGATGCGGAGTGACACAATCGCAATGCATTGGTAAACTTGGACGGCATGCGTCAGTGGATGTTAACTCACAATGGTGAGTGTACAAGTTTGAACACTCATGTAACGTCATATACACAGTATTGTTGTCAGTACAACTCGAATATCTCTGTACTCTAAGGTATTACCCGATTATTTGAATAAAAACCGAAAGACCCAAATACTCGGGTAGTCGAAATTTGCAGCATTAATACGCAGAGCCTGAGAGAAAAATGTTTGATAATTGTAACTATAATCATATAGAGAAGTGATTACTATAAATTATGATTGAGATAACCATTGTTCAGTTAATTGTATTATAATTAACTAATTGTATAATTAATTGTTAATTGCACAATAATTAACAATTGTACTAACCAAAAAATATGGTTTAGACCTAATTTGACTCCAATCATATTTTTTTTATTGTTTCAACACGAAGATAGTAGCAGTAACATAAATATATAAGATTATTATCATTAAAATTATAGTTCAATTCATTTAAAAATATTTGTGTCTTGACCATAATTTATAGTAATTATTTCTCTGTATGATTATAGTTACAAACACCAAATATTTTTTCTCGATGTAGTGTTTGTAAATTGAGATGATATAGTGACATAAAGATGATATAGTTTAACTGCAACTGTGATTACTTAAAAAATATTTATGATGTTTAGTGTGGAAGAAAGTGATAATATGAACATCTTTTTGTTGTAGACGAAAAACCTAATATCAAATGCAACAATTGCATTGATAACAGAAATATTAACAAATATATCCGTCATAATGTATTAATAATTTTGTACTTTCCATGTTAAGCTGTATTGAATTGTAATTCGGCCAAAATGACCGGGTATGTCACATTATTAATTATATTCTTTCAAGTTGGAAGAATTTTATTAGAAAAATTAAATTTAATCCGGATGATATTTGTAGCATTAGTAATTTGAGATATAATTAACACTCCATGCGTCTTTTTAAGTTCCAAATTTTCACGAAATTATTTCAGGAAAGTTAGCAATCTTTTGTTAAGACTGATCTACAATGTGTTCTTTGCTTCCTGTTTCTTGTTTTCTTTTTTTAGTTTAAGGTTTAAGGCTTGAGTCAGAAAGAGATTAAAAAAAGTAACAAGAAGTAAATAACACATTATAGATCAAGCTTTAGTATATACAATGACAATTGAACGTTAAACATGTTAAACTCTCATTATTTTCCATTATTTAAAAAAAATTAATAAAATCATTTAATATAACAAACGCGATACAATAGCATCTAATAGGTTATAGAAAACTCGGCAAAAATTCGAGAATTCAGAAAGCCTAAAATTGACATTCTATTCTTCCATTCTGCTATTCAGCCCGAAGCTGAACAATGCTAGCGATCAATAATCCGATTACGTAACGATAATTGGACTCGAAGAACACGAACACTGTTCGCAAATCACGTCAAGTAGAGAAAACGTAAAATTACGAAGTCAGCGTATTATTCAAACGCGCGGTCAAGTTCGAGAAATCGGCAAGGAGTTATCGATCTGCCGCCGCCAGATCCGCGATAAGGGTGGAACCACCCCGCCTTCCTCCCTCGTGAGAGGCGCGTGCTTTCCCGGACATATTTGCGAGCGCCCTTTAAGGGGCAAGGATTCGCGTCACGAAGACTTAGCTTGCTGCTCGCAGTATCGAAGAAACCACGTACGGAGCGCGCCGGCATATTTTTATAACGCCGTCGCCGCGTTGGCCGGCGACGACGGGGGCGCGGGTGTCGTAGGGGCGACACGCGAGGGGGCGTCGGGTTTCGACACGAAAGCTCCGCGAACGAGCGCGTTTGCAGGCCTTATCGCGGCGCAGGGCCCGGCCTAGGGCTTAACCCTTCGAGGGAAAGATCTAATCTAGCCGGCGGTTTCCTCCGGCTCGCCGTTGCTCGTTCTCGTGCTCGTGCCGCTTTCTTACACCCTCCGCGAGGACCGTCGCCAACCCCCTCTGTCCCCAGGAACCACCCCTCGTCGTCCTCCTTCTCGCCAGCGGAGATCGCGGTCGACCGTTTACTGCCGTCTGACGGTCGACACGATGACGACGATCTCGCATGCCACTCGCGAGAGCGCGAGCATGCTGGTGCGCTCCAAACGCGAGCTAGTACGTGTGTATATGTGGGTGTTTGCGGGGTACTTCAACGGCGTCGTGCCGCGTCGCGGTCGATCATTTATTCATACGTAATCTATAGGGTGTGGGTGGCGGGCAGTTTGCCGTGCGCGCGCGCGACAACGCGGCCGGGATCGAACGACTCGACAGCGCTAATCCCCGTTAATTGCGTTTTGCGATAAGGCAGACTCGAGATTCTTGGCGTTAATGCTTCCGCAGACGAGAATTGAATCCTAAAGAACCCCAGACGGTTTGCATACCCACTGAGATTTACGAGACGGAGATTCCTCGGATACGAGATAATTTGTATCGACACGCAGCGCTGAAAAGTTAGATGGATTATACTCGGAGCAGAACCTATAAAGATGAGATTCTTACCAGTATGGTTCAATGGAAAAAACAATGCTGTAAAAGAACCAAAATTTTCTTATAAGGAAAATACATGAAATCAGGCTATTTATATTTTTGGGTCTGCTGAATATGAAACTTAAAATTGTTCAAATCCCAGGGAACTTTGTGAAAATGCAATCTTTCTACAGAAAAATCTCGTTTTTTAATAAATATATTTTGATGTATGATTAACAATTGTGAACAAAAGAAATTTCTTTTATTAACTTTGTTAATTTTTATCAGTATTTTCTTTAATTTAATGAATAATTCTTGATTATCTGACTAATTCTTGCAGTTCTGTAAATTGTAATACAGAAGAAATAACATACAATCTCAAGAGCAGCGTTCATGTGTGAAGCTAACAGCTAGCTAATTACATACTTATATTGTTATTTGTAATATAATAAATCATTTTTTCATTGCAAAAAAGTAACTTTTTTTATTAAAGGCGTATGACAACAAAAGAAGAGTAGGTTTTAATTGATAAGAGCTGCGAGAATATATTAAGTGATCAAAAAAGAACTATCCGTTAAACTCACAAAATATCAATAAAAAATCAATACAATCAATTAAAAAAAAACTTCTTTTGTTCACGATTGTCATCGTTTATTAAAAAATATTTTATAAAAAAGGAGGCTTTTCCGTAAAAAAACTGTATTTTCACAAAGTTTCCCGAGATTATTTAAGTTTCATACTCGACTTTCGCAGATCCAAAAATATAAAGATAGTCTGATTTCGTACATTTCTTTTACGGGCAAATTTTGGTCAACATTTCTATAGCTTTGTTCCTCCAAAAATCTCTGACTGATCCGTTAGAACAGACGAGAATAAAAAGACATGCGTCTAAAAATACTGACTATTTAGTGAATGAACGAACGACGTAGCGCGTAATCACGTTGAAACGTTTAATTTAAAATGCAGTATCAATAATTAATTTGTTCCGCTCCCAATGTCCCGAGCAATGTAATGCCGCCTCTCTCATTTCATGTGCATCTGAATTTTTAATAACAGTATCATTCGTTTCAGCCGATGACATGCGTTTTGCCAATGTGCAAGTACCAATGTATGTCCGAGTCGAGATGAGTTTTCAGGAATGGATTACATAGGTAGTTATTGTTCCATTGTAGCTTAATAATATCTTCCGTGATACTCACCGTGCACAACTACAGTCAAACATGTCAAACTATTTTTCGTCATATGGAAGAAAATTTAATAATGCCATGTTATATAACAGATGCAAAGCGCATTCCGTTTTTTGTTCGCAATCACAGTTATATACTTTGTACTGCTGTGTTTGATCATTCTTCCACGAATAAATTATGTAATCTATTTGCTACACAAAGAAAACAGTTCCTTTAGAAATTTAATAAATTTTATTTAATTCATAATAAAATTTATGTATTGGAATAGCTCAAATGAACTAATATCTGATTCAACAGTCACAATTGTTTAGATTTTCAAGTGATTCTATTGTTTGGACCAAATAATTTATTATATGATTAAAAAAAGAAACTTGTTCTACCTAATTTTCTTAAAACACTTTATTTAAAAAATTCGATAATTTTGTTTAAATAGTTTTAGGAAACTTGACATTTTTTTTTTCACGTTACTGGCAGGCTATTTTTTTATCATTTCAACATGTAAACCTTTCTTTCCTCGTGATTTTCCATCCAATATTTTATCATTTCGTGATGCGGTCACTTATCCTTTTTATTGACCACGATTTAAGTTATTTAACTTTAACGATTGAACAGAAATTAGCAATGCCAATTAGTTCTGATGATATACTAGTAACATTTTGCTTATGATACTTGCTTATAATGTCCAAAAAAATTTTGATATGCTTATTAGTAATCGGAAAACAATATTAGAATAGTCGATATGTAATAAATATTGATAGAAACTACACTAGCGAACCAGTGACGCCCACTTGCTGTTGGATTTTTAAACAAACATTGTATTAGCTAGTCCAGACAATAAATCAGAATGAAAACGTTCAAAACAATAATTTTTCTCAATCAAATAATACGATTTAATTCAACGAAAAACAAAATATAGTCAAATAACATATTATTCGGTTAAAAATCAAATCTTGTCTTATTTTCTTTTAATAATAGCATTTCTTTAAATAATAGTCATAACGACGTGGACGCGAATGTCCAATCGCACACATCGAGTGGGCATTTAAGGGATGCTGAAGCTGACAACTTTACCGACAGAACACTGACATTTTTCTGCAACGTTTACGTCGTATTGGTTACACAGAATTACAAATGCTTTTACGCAATGAAAGTACGTGCAAAAGTAAATAGGAGCATTGCTCGATATGTGACGAAAACGAACCAAAAAATTTTAATGTAAGATCTCAAGCTGTTAGTGTAATATTTGCCTAATCCAAATGTTTCGTAGCTTGTATGTACTGAAAGTGTGGATGCTCCAAACAGAAAAATTTTGAAGAACATTGCTGTACCTTCGCATCTGCATTTGGAAGCTTAAAAATATCGAAAAAGTTTGCAAAAAGATATCTACACATATACAGGGTGTCCCGCGTAAGACGGACCAAAAGAAAAATATAAGTAGAACATATAAAAATGAACAAAAATTGTATAGGTCATTTTTCAAACAATCACGTAAAATTTCGAGATATTAATTAAAATAGTTGGACAAATTAGAACGCGCGATGCGACAGGCGGGACATACGGCTCTCAGCGGTCGGCGAAGAAAATGGAAGAACGCACACGTACACGGATGTACACACGGAGCTACTCATTTCAGTATGCCAAACGGCCCACCTCTCTGGCCTATAAGATAGTCCCGCGAGCAATCATCCATTTCCTTCGCCTGCCGTGTCGCCGCGCTCTGATATGCTCAACTATTTTAATTAACATCTCGAAATTTTACGTGGTTGTTTGAAAAGTGGCCCATATAATTTTTGTTCACTTTTATGTGTTCTACTTATACTTATGTGTTCTACTTTTCTTTTGGTCCGTCTTACGCGGGACACCCTGTATAGTTAGGTTTTCCGTTCAATATGGTAAAACAAAGCACATTCATGTAAGTTCTGTATATACAAGAAATACGAAAAGGATAGCGTGATTATGTTAGTGACGATCGTCTCTGCATTATCGACATTGTTCGGAGTTCGTCATCGACTCCAGCATCCCCTTAATACGCGCGTATAACCTTTCGACGGCGTCTTTGTGTATCGACGATACGCGCAGGCCCACGTGTGCATGTGCATGTGCAAGCCCGGACCGGCTCGGTCCACGTACGCGGCCCTCTACGTGACCGCGCCGAGGCGCCGACTAGCATAGCATTATGGCGGTTGTAACTCATCGCGCGAGCCGCCGCGTTTGCGGAAAAATGGTAGCGGCGCCGGGAAAAATACGCCGCGCGCATTTCCGAGCGAGCTCAATCGCTCGGAAAACTTCTATTTTACCGCGCTTCCGATTTATCGCGGGCACGTCGCGCCAGCCTTAGCGTGCTCTCTCAGCCGCGCCGCGCCGAGCCGCGCCGCGTGCCGTAGCGTGTCTCAACGATGTTGCGAATTTATATCGCCGCGCGTCGCGACCCTTTATCTCCCGTGTAGAAAATAGGCGAATTAATTTCCGCGGGAGTGAACGTCCACTCGGAGGAATCGGCGCACGATCGCCGCTCACGACCCCCGCCGCGTTTGCTCTCAAAACGGGCCCTCGAGGGCTTCGTTCTTAAGCCGTACTCCAGACGCGTATCTCAACGCTAAATATGTCTTTCTGACTTCCAAGCTGAAAATACTCTACTCCTGTTTAAGAAAATAAGTGACTTACCCCCTTATAGAAATGTCATACTAAGAATCATTGATAATTACTTATTTTCAGTATTAAAAATACTGGATAATAAGTAATTATCAATGATTCTTAGTATGATATTTCTATAAGGGCCGCCTGCGCCCGGAACAGAGTCCCTGATCCGTAAACTCGGAGAAGGACGCACCGTTTCTCTTGACGTATGTAAATGCACGGTGTTATAATACAATGTGATTCGAGATTATCGCATAATCCGATTAGTGATGTTCCATTGCCGCATCGAGGAGAAAACACGCGTAAATTGGTCGGAGAATCATTTCGCCCGGCAACGGCGACACGTTCGACAGTTTTACCATGACACGCCTGACGCAACATAGTGATTTCAATTAACGTAATGTATTATGTGTTGTAACGTTGCGCAAGCTGTTACGGCACAAGAAACGTTAATATACGAGCGAATCCCAACGGCGGCTACAGAGCGGCTGCACGTCAGCGTAAGCAAGTCCGATCAAAGGCTCGGCATATTTGTTAATGATTACCATAAACTCAACGTGCAAACGCTGCAGGTTAATAGAAACCGGAAACACAGGCGGTAAGTTACTTATGATATTGCGCGCAATGTAACGGCGCGCACCTCCGTTATAACGGCGTGCGCAACGCACTTCACGCATCAGCCCCAAGCGCTCGAAAGCCATTTCGACAAATTGCACTATTCCGAGCAATAAATTGGCAATTAAATAAATTGCTTTTATCAGTGCGTGCGAGGTAAAGAATAATTTGAAAGAAGTACGAAAGGAACTTCCCCTTCCGCTTTTTATATAATATGTACATATTATATATTTACATTAAATTAGAGAGAGAGATTATAAAGGAGTCTAGTTGGAAGGATATGTTGGCCGTGCGGTCTGTTTGTATGTTTATGTGGCGGACACAGCGGTAACAAGTCCTCAGTAATGTTCCTCAGAACGTAGATATTTTTCCCAGAGTTTCATTATAAATTCATTATAAAATCAGAATAATGTTACAGTTCAAAAATATATAAAATTGATTTAGGAGCAGCTAAATATTAAACATTCGAAATTATGTTTATTATAAACATAATTTCGAACATCCTGAGAGGAATTTCGTAGTAATGTTCGTATGTGAATAAACTTAAATGACGTGTTATTATTCAGAATAAAGTTCCCTGCAAATGTATAATAATCTGTTTCGGATAATAAAAATAATTTTCATTCATGAAATAATTAAAATAGACGGACGAGATAAAATTGGCTATTACTTAAAGATCGTCAGGAAACTTGTAGAATCTTCACGCGGAGATTCCGGAACTACTAATTAGGATATATATTACGTGGCCAACTTATGTCGAGTCAACTCAACCTGTACGCTAGCCCAATACAAGTTGGTCGCTATTTGAAAGAATTATCAGGATTATAGAGACTATAGAATTAGTCTATAGATATTATAGAACTATTAATCAAATATATATTGTGTGGCCAACTTATCTGCCGCTCTATGCTAGAGAAAGTTGGCTACGTCGCGGCTTATTTACATTTCAATTATTGCAGAAGAAAATATGCGTTTTAAAAGTTTGTTGCAAGCATAGGAACATAGAGGAAAGTATTTTTTTATCACTCTATCATATTTATAATCCATCAATAGTTAATTGTCTGAAAAGTTGTAACTTCAAAGTTCTAGAAAAATATTATTTGGGAGGAGGGGAAGTTTTGGTTTCTCCTAATTTATATAAATCTAAGTATTCTATAATTATACAATTGCAATTAGAAATGTAAATGAGTTGGATAGCAGAAAATTAAAAGAAAAATAAAATGGGCATTCTAAGGGAGATTATCGATTAAAGTTTTATAAAAATGTCTTGTAAGAATAATTTACAATCTCTGAAATCAAATAAATTTTGCTTCAGCTGCGCGAGAGAGGACCAGTACGTTTAAAATCTTTTATTAAATTTTCTGAACATTTTGTAGAGACAGTCGTTCGTATATAAATAACTCATGGGATAAATTTAGTGAAACGAGAGGAAAAGAGAGACAAATTTACGGATGTACCTCTTAATAAATAAAGATTTCATGAAAGTATAAATTCTTCATACTTTTCGACTCTCAACAATATTCTGATGTCGCGCACGTAATCGAGTCAGCCGCTGTTTTTATTTAAATAACGGTCGGCTTCGGTGCATTTAGCGAGTGCGTTGACTCGAAAGGGGGAAGGAAAGAGTGGGAGAGCAGGAGGCGCAACTCGTTTCAGTAATCGTATTACATAAATGTACGTGCACACGCGGGCGACGGTAGCGCGAAGGCGCGAACGATGCGTAAGGCCGGCTCGAGTGCTCGATAAATCGCGTTCGAGCGCCAGAGATATTTGCGCCCCGTTTACCCGCCCGGGAGTTTACTCAGAAATCATTGGCGCGAGGCGCAGCAATTCCTACAGACGAGGGCCCCGTAATAAGGGTGTAAACGGCGAACCGCCTGCGCGATTCCTCGCGAGTGCCGCCGTCGCTGCGAAGATAAAAAATCCGCGAAAGGATTTCGTAACGCGCTTCAAGGAACTCGCTTTGCTTGCAGAAAGTTCGTATGAGCGACGAGCCGCTCGCGAGATTACACACGAGTTTCGCGAACATAGTTGCGTTGTAGATTTCAAGATTATGTCTAGAATTGTTTACGTATTGTCTATGTGATGCATACATGGTCTTCTTTCATGTTGATAATGTAAATTATGTAGAATATTTGAAGCCATATCAAAATATGCAGGAAAGGACACTTAAATTGTAAAACAATTATAGTATCTGTTTTGAGTATTAATTATAAATATAATGTTTAAAAAAGATGGCAAAAATTGTATGAAATTTTCATTTCATTATGTGACAGTTTGTGGACTAACTTTTTTTTTAAATACATATAAAGTCTTAGAAATTTCGAGGTGAGGAGAAATGCAAAGTTAAAAGTGCCGAGATACAAATGATCCATTTTAAAGATGAATTTTCGAGCAAATCCTACGTTTTTTAAACATTCATAGATTACACATTGTCTACATAGATGACATATGATACATAGTTTTTGTATTGTTTACAAGTAGAATATATACGTATAAACACTTAACACTGCCCGCGAAAAAATTAAAAAAAAAAAAGAAGGAAAGAGAATTGACGGCAGCCATATCTTTCACCGGAACGATCACCGCCGCGCGAGTTTGATCCAACGATCGATGTCCATAAAGATCGGCCAGACGTCCGGGCGCGTGGGTGCTTCCGCTTTAAAGCGTTTTACACGGCCAAAAATCACGCGCGAATGTAATATCGAGGGGACGAGAGATTGATAACGGACTCGATTTTCAACTGCATCCGGACGAGAGAAAAAGCCATTTCGCGAATTCCGATACTCTTGGCGAGGCCGACAAACACCCGTAGTCCCGCAGCGAGCGTTTCATACTCGGTGTATCGCAGTGAACTCGATCGGCTGTGTGTGAATCGTTGCGTCGCGTAGGAGCGCGCTTAATACGCCGAGATTTCAGGACGATCGCGTTACGACACGCTATATGTGTATTTATATATATATATATATATATATATATATATATATATATATACTGCGACGTGCACACTCAGCCGTTCGTTCGGGGGTATTTCGCGCGAACGCCTTCGTCTTCGAAACAGACGGCGTCGAAATTCGCGTCCTCTCGACGACGCGCCATCTCCGCTTAGCATTTATTTCGTTTTACTGTGGAAACGCTGCAACTTAAACCTTAACTGTACCGAGCGTCGTGTTTGATACACTGCGCGATACACTATGGATTTCTACCTTGCGACTCGCCCTCCGCGACTGCAAACACGGTGTTTTAAGTCGTGAGTGTATTACAATGCTAAAAGATCCTCCGTGATACACACGTACGCGATTTAAAAGATTCCCCGAACTGTATAGATATTGAAGTATGATCAGAGATGTTACTCGCATCGCTTACTATGTGAGGCGCTCAAGATGATACTTGGATTAAAAACGACGAAGTTCCGACGAGGCATCAACTACGTGAAGTTGGCCTCCTACACACAGCAAATTATTATTTAATAATAATTATTTATTCAGTGGTCGGTTTAGCGATAGATAGCTTATTCTCGATGTTGGGTAATCAAAATTGCTATAGATGTCACGACAAATAAAGAATATGCTTATGAAGTTGGCCCTTTCTAAGCAGGGAAATCACTTTCAAGGTATCACACGTAATCCTAACTGTTATTATTCGTTAGGTAGTCATCTTTTAACATTTGGTAGTCTATTCCCGATATTGGTAATCGAAAATGTAGTTATCATTAAGGAAAATAAAATATGTGAAGTTAGCGCCTTAAACACGATACCTTAAAATTTTGCAATTTATAGGAGGGCCAACTTCATATACATTTTTTTATTTTTCGTGATATTTATAGCAGTTTTCATTATCAAGTATCGAGAATAAACTATTAAACGGTACCAAATGACAACTAAACAAATGATTATTATTAAACAATAATTTACTTTTGGGGGTAGGCCAACTCCACGCAGCTCAAAGCATCTTAAGGGGAAGACTAATATTTCTCTTTGGCAAAAATATTGAACGCGACATTACCATACGTCGAAGTGATGGAAGCTTAAATCCAGGTCACAGTTTAAATCAAACTTTCCGAGTCAAAATTTTAGCCATATATTAAACCTTGAATTCTACAACGTAGTAGGAATTAAGTTAGTAAAGTTGTTTTAATTCTTATGATACAATTTATTTCTATTTAGATTCAAATGATGTTTGAAATTTCACTTTTTACTTTATTTAGCGTCGAAATAGGTTGTACTATAGACTTTAAAATATCAAAATAAGTATTAAATGAAATAGTGAGACTGAAAGTAAGATCAAATCATTCGTAGGATCAGTCGATTCGGATAAATTAAATGGAATCAAAAGAAGTTTCAGAGTATCAAAGTAGGTGCGGAATGCAATAATAAAGCTGAAAGTAGCATCAAAATTTTAACTCGGATTCGCACCAAGTGAGTTCGAGGAGAACGTACATAATTCTTACGCTAAACGACGATGAAAGAAGTGGATTGATGATTCATCATATTTCTCAAATTAAACCGCCCTGGTGAGGGACACACACACATACACGCACACGATCCTTAAGAAACTTTATGCGGGATGTTTCCGGCCGTCCACATTACGAATAATAAATCATACTCGGCGACTTTTTACGCTCACACGAGTTAATTCGCCGTAACGTTAACCCGCTCGCTGGCAAGAAATCCCTCACGAAAGGAATTCCACGGCGGTGATACCGAAAAACGCCATTCGCGGCGACGAACGCAACGGCGCAACCTTGCACGGGAAACATCATTTCGTGGAAAACGTAACGTTTCACGGAGCGGATAGTTACAGCCGATGATCGATGAGGGTAACGGACGCGCGTCTTATTTTCTACTTCCTCTCCCCTCCCCCTTTCTCTCTTGCCGTTTCCTGCTTCTTTGCGGCAACACTATTGCCGGAAGTTGCCTTTGCCCGGCGAGCCCGACCGGAGAAAACTTTTGTCTCGCGAGCAACCCGGGGCTTTGCCGATATTGGTTTCTCGAACGTTATTTACCCTTCTTCCGAGCGGCTCCCCGCAGTCCCCTCGTGTACTCCCGCACCGAAGCCTGCATCAAGCGGAGCCGCTGGTTCATAATAAGGGTTCGACGCCCCGCGAGGCGTCGACCGATTCCACTGAATTCCAATGGCCGCAAAGCCAGATCACCTCCCCGCTCGCTCGCTTCTGTCTACTCTGTACCCGGCTAGTATCTACTGAATCCGCGGAAATGTCGTACACAGGCAGTCAAAACGATAGACACTATTGACAATGTACATTATTGACAAATTATTGAAAAGGAAACAAAAGAGACCATAGATATTATTGACAAATATAACAATGAGGTAATCGATATATATATTGACAGTCTACTATCATTAATCCTCTAGAACTCTAAACATAAAAAATTATGTAAACCCTAAACATAAATAAATCTTCTCCCAGCACATTTTCACTTACTCGTAACTTCTGTAAAAATGATCAAAATTTAACTTTTTTTTTAACTGTTGTAAAAAACATCGAGGAATATGAATTTATTAATGATTTTGAGATCCAATGAAGTTGAAAAGTTATAGTAAAAAACAAAACACATGTTTTTAAGAACGGTAACAGTTGGAAAGTTAGTTTAGATAAATTTTACCCATGTTTAGGATTTTAGAGTTAACTCTAACTTGGCTTACTGAGATAATGTTTTACCCCACCCGATTTTTTATTTTTAATTACTCGTAAGCGAGTGGAATAATGCCTTTCGGGTCATGTGCTGAAAGGAAGTTATAGTTAGTGGCAATATAAGGTTTGCTGAATCATTTCTGCACATTATTCTATTCTACAGACTCGCAAAAGTATATTTATCAATTTTTATAGATTCTTATTAACACTTTTACGAAATGTAGATAAGTGAGGACAAAAACGGCTCCAGTGTGCCAGATTGAGGGATGCCCAAATATATGTGCCACGTGGAGTTTAATATTAAATCAACACGTATACTTTCATGCACGAAGGATGTACTATATCACTATATCACGGGATTTTCCATACCAGAGATTTGAAGAATTTAGCGTGCCCGTCGCTAAACTGCAAACCCAATCGCCTAATTAGAGTTCCGCTTTGGATTTCCACTAGAGCGAGGTTCAATTTGTTGCGCGGAACACGACCGAGGCTGCCGAGGCAGCTGCAAGTACGATGCACACCGTGTGTACTCTCGAGATGCACCGACGGCGTTTTCCGTGCTGTCGATTTAACGAGCGGCAAGGTTTTTCGTCTGGCTGGTCAACAAGGTCGTACCGTATTTCTATCCCCTTATTTTTATCCGAGAGCGCGCCCTGCTCATCGAAGGCGCGCGTCTCCTCTCAACGACGTCTTCCCCGACGGCGCGATCTTGACTCGATTGTTATCGTCGCTTGTCGGGAGAAGCGGGAGACGGACCGCGCGAATTATCCGGCCCGGACTAAAAGGGAACGGCTAATTAATTGCCTGCCCCTTCGCGATATTGCGTAATTGCCGCGAACGTCGCGGATTAAACCGGGCGCTTGATTTATTCGCCGGTCTCGTTACCCCTAGAATTTTCGACGGATCCTCGCCACCGCATTCCGAACTCTCCGCGATTAATCTCGCCCGACGTGCGCATCCCGCAGTCGCATTTCATTAAGCGTTTTCTCCGGATGAAAGTCGTTATGCAGCTCGATCCGCCCCATCGGTTTGCTCGCTTGCGCGACGATCGATTCGCGTAAATTTGATTCTTAGAATAACAGGACGCGACCTATGCGATATGCATTTCGGCGTTTATCGTATTAAGCTCGGAATTAAAAGTCCTCACCAGTTTTCTGAGAACATTTCAGAAAATAAATACATTAGTAAGATTTGTTTTCTTTTTTTTATCGTTTCTCCGTTTTCTTTAAGAATGCTTTCAATTTACAGTTGAATTTACAGATTCACAGTTTCACAATGTAAAAGCAACATTAAGAAAAGCCAGATGCATTTAAGATAAGTTTTAGATCTTCAAAATTACGAGTTAATAAATTTCAGTAAGTAATATATATAAGAACCTACAATTGATTACCAGGATGTCAATAAAATGCATCAATTTCAGATATCAATTAAGTTGAGATACAATTTCGTACGACTTACAAAAATTATATTATAAATTATAAATATTATAATCCTCATTGTGCGAAAATAGATAATTTCAGCACTTTAATAGCGTATGAGGGGCTCCGACGTATTTTTTCGTCAACTTAAAATTGTTGGAAGATGCTAAAACTCATGTAGCTTCTTTCAAACATCAATTAATAAATTATGAAGTTATTTGGAAAAATAAAATACACGAAATATACAATAAAGTACACGATTTTTCAATTGTTTTTTACGAAAAAGACTTTTGTTTAAAAAATCATAACTTTTGTAATTTTTTTAAAGAAATTTTATGTCTTTTATATTTAAGGCCGTAACAATTAATGAAAAAAATCATTTAAAATCGTTTAAAAAGGGTCGAATTATTTTAACGTCATTTCAGCAATTTATATGTACCCCCCGCAATTTTTCTTCTCTCTGTTAAGTTTCAGTTGCTTGATTATCCTATTTAACAAAAAGAATGCAGTTGTGTTTGTTCGCGCGGACGTATCTTCGTGCATTTTCTTGCGTTCTGCGGCAGAAGCGGCTTAGAAGACGGCGAGAAACACCATATCGCCGCGAGGCTGACGCACCCTCGGGAGTTCGACGCGTCCGGGTATGTGGGTGTGTGCTCGTGCGTGTTGGGGATGCAGACGAAAGAGTAAACACTTGAAGCTGGAATGAAAAAGCTGCGACGAGAAGGCGCGAGATGTAGAGCGACGAACGCGAAAGGGCTTATACGGTCCAAGTGCTCAGCCGACGAGCTCCTCCTCTACGTGATGGCGTGAAATTCCTGGGCGGCACCATGTACGCGGCGACTCCGCCGCGACGCCAGACGACTCCGGCGCGCATATGAAACGTCATTTCTTGTGATTAACGGCCGCGAAATTAATTTTGCGACGCGCGACACCGAACATGCTTTAAGCAGCATCCTTTGGGAAGAATGCGCCAACTATTTCGAGCAGGTACGGTCGATTACAACGGACGAGGCGAGCGGGCTATCTTTTGTGCGTAAGAGGATCTTTAATGATATGTGTGTGTGAAATTAAAAGATGAAATGAAGAGAAATAACATCCGAACGTTTCGATTGTTCGGCTCCCTTTAGAGCGATTCTGTTCCGTAATACGAGTGGAGGCATTGGGAAGTTATGAATGCAGTCTTATAACATCGGAATCGAGGAGAAATATGAATGCAATATTTTTACAAAGGGAACGTCTGTCACAAATCGTAGTCCTTTTGAATTCTCACAGAAAGAGGAAAGACTTTAATTAAAAAGCACTGCTTTCCAATAAATTTCAGGTAAAACACTATTTGATACGAAAAGTAAAAAGAGTAAAGCAAGATGTCCTGAATAATTAAAATTTTATTATGAATATATCGATGAATAAAGCCACACGAAAAGATGAAATATTTCGGTTTTCGCCAAGTAGAGATCCATTTCTTCATTTTTCATTGTAACAGGATGAAGTTTCACTCAATAATTTATATGCCAACTCAATAAGAATCATTTTGCTAGCTCGACCAAGTTTCTTTTGAACAATGGGTTGAAATGCAGTCGCGACTATGATGAGATTGCAAGAAGACCAGTTTAGAAACCACGGCGAAATTCTGCATGAAATCGGAATATTCGGCGCAACCGAAAATTCCGCAATTGCCGTGTGAACGACCAGAAACGTCGACTTAGAGTCACTTAGAATTTATTCTCGAAGCTCGTTATGACACGATCTAACATAAAGTAGGTCGTGTGAAAATAGCTGCAACGTTAAAATCGCACTTCAGTGTGCGATTTAACATCAATGGATATTTACCTATCCTCTCTTTACATTGATCGTTGTCATTATAATCTATTATCGTATCTCATGTATATATAAAAAGACAGAATGATCAGATTAAAATACAAACTAAGTTGTACAAAATTCATTTTAATATTATAAGGAGGAGAAGGTGGGCAGATATATATAAACTATTCTTTTGTTTTATACAAGAAATTCAATGTTAAATAATAATTATATCCAATATTAAGTATATAATAATAATTATACCAAAAATTGTCAAGAGTGTTAGCAAATATATCTCTTATAATATACTCATATAATTATTAGAAAGAAAAATAAACTGTTTAAAACATTTTTTTAATATAGCAGCGGAAGATGGATTTTCGAAAATAGATTGATAATATGAAGATATGAAAATAAAAAAGTTTACTTTTTTTTATTATTATAAAGTTGATGTTAAAATAACTTTTGTTATTGAATTTTTTTTAATGTAAAAATCACAAGTTAAGAATAAAAATAAAAAACGTTCCATGAAAATTAAGAAAATTATTTAAATTATGCATAAGACGTGGACAAATAAAACGTGTTTCAGATTCTAACAGTTTTAACACTTTGTTCCATATTATCACCCATCGTTATTTTCCAAATAATCCAACAAATCTTAAAATAGGAAAAAATAGAAAACTAATTTTGTGACTTTGAAATTGACTTTAACTTATTATTAATCGACACTTCATTGCTAATGTATTGTGAATTTAACTTATTATTAATCGACACTTCATTGCTAATATGTTAAATTTATCGATTAAGACAAAAAAGTGTTTAAATCTTACCTTATGAAAAATTTTTACAGAAAGAAAACAATATAACTGTTTTTAACATTATAAATAATATAACACTAACATCAATAAAATAGACACAACACAGATCCCTTTGGTTTATTTCAGTTACTGACAGATCGTAGCAATTGTTTAAGAAATTAGCCTGTTTCATATTACCATCTTCTCCTCTACAGAAATAAATTACTATTCGCGATGTATAATATACTTGAAAGCGTATTCATTCGAAAAAATAATAATTCAACTTGCATTAACTGAAGAATAGCTTCTTTATTTGCGACCTAGACTGTGAGAATGATGCATATGGTTCTAAATTAAAATAATAATCGATAATCAAATGATGTTCCATTCGTAAAATATTAAATATATATTACTGAGAATATATGTTATATCGGAGTAACATTAAAATATTCTCGATAATCGGATCGCGATTTAATATATTTGTCGTGTATAAAATAATAACGCGTTTCTCACATGTTTCCAATTTTGAAATGTTTATGATATTGAAGAACTGTTAATTAATACTGTTATTAATGTTTATTCTGTACCAGCACTTTTATGTGACTTGTATCAATGACATTTATCTGATATTATTAAATATATCTATCTGAAGCGTAATAAGTAAAAAATGAGATATATGCAAAACAATTCAAGTAATAAGAACGAACAATTTATTTGCATACTAATCTTCGGAAACATTTAAGATTTTTTTTTATGTAATATCGTTCGAGTTTTACGGTGCGATAGAAAAACGCAGTAATCGCGAGAATGCAACGTCGGACTGAAATATCAGAACGAGAGAACATTGCAAACAAATCGACAAGAGCACGCTCTCGTTGATTGCACGACTCCTTCCCCGCGCAGTTTTCTGTCTTACGGATCGACTTTCGTCATTTACAGTACGTGGGAAATGTGCCAAGGCGCGAGCGCCTCGCGATTTACATCCCCCTTTTAATCCCGCGGCTTAATATTTTATTTTCTCGTGAAAGTTTCTTCTAAACAGACTGGCACCTTCTGCATCGTCCGCCTTAACGCGTCATAGCGGCATGTGAAGAGAGCTTTGACGCCCGAAACGGCGGCAAGCAAAGGAAGACGGTTGACGCGACGCAACTTGTTAGCGCAAAAGCACATCACGCCGTATGTACATCGTGTATTTGAGGATCGCGCTTCTTTGAACCACAGGTGACGAAAAAATGTAAGGAAACTTCTGAAAATATTTTCGATATAAAAGAATCTATAACTCTACATCGGAAGATCCAATCTGATCAAATAAATGAGTGAAAATTGCAATCTAAATTTGTAGAAAAACCTGAAATATTTTTCATTATGCCCAAACCGAAGAAGATTTGAATATTCAAAGATAGTCTTGCGTAATTACATACACATACACACACTGACCGATCTTCTTTAATTATTAACTCAAAAATTTATACGGTTATTCGCAAAATAGTAGAGGACATTGTTGTTCAATTTCAATCTAATCTAACCTAGAAGTACATGACAACAAATGTCGCCATCACAGATCATTTAACGCACAGTGCGTGATTACATACATTCACTAATCTTCCTTAATTAATAACTCAAAATTTTGTAGTTCTTTTGCAAAATGGTAAAGAACTTTTTTGTTTAGTTTTTTGTTTACTTAATTTATACGTACGTTTTATGTTATTGTCAGATCTGCACGCTTATTTTCGATCCTTCTATTTCCGGCATGTGTTTCTCTTTACAGAAGAAAAGAATTCAACTTTTGTCAAGGAAACTCAATATTCGATACTTGTCCAACGATCTATAACGACAATCTACATAGTGATCTATAATTACAAAATTAAATTAGTTAGATATTGTTCCTTATCAAGTGATAGTGAAGATGATAGATGACAAGTGATCTAAAAACAGATACAGCTTCGAGAAATCATCCGAATGATTCGGTATATCGCGCGTAAATCAATATCACAGGTTGAGTAAGGCGCAATGAGGCGAAGGATGAGAAGAGATCCATCAGATTCGCAGTTTACGTCGAGCGAAGAGTATTTTGCGGGGTGATTCGCAAATCCGGTGTGCTAAGAATCGATGAATTATGCAACGCATTGAACGATAAATCTCGGGACTAGCCCGGTCTGATCGGATTAAACGTATTTCGTTATTTATACTCCGCGCTCAGATATAGTAGATGTTATACGGGCATGTGGCAATTCCACAGGGATACGAACAATTTCCGCCGTGGGCGAACCTGTTCTACGCGGAGCCGTCCGGTGTGTGCGAACCAATGTAGAAATATCGATACACGTCACGTCACATATTAATGTTAATGCAGTTATTCGGGAATTGCTATTCCCTAATTTTCATCGCGGTTCAATGCGATCGATCAGAGAGATCCGTCATCGTCACTGTTCACGTCGACGTTACTTTCACTTGGTAGCGGAATTTTTAATGACAAACGCGAATTAAGTGACAACGTGATCGCATTAAATCGTTATCCTACGAAGTGCACTTTGCACGAAATATTTTACACGCGATTTAAACTGTGAATTTTCCCCCTCCCGTCCGTCGCCATTGACAAATACGGCTATACGTTTTGTGTTGTAACGCGATTCGACGCTGCTGTATATAGTGATGGATGTCGGCGTAAGCGAATTTGTCGAATTTAACTGCGATCGGAAATACTGTCAACTTTTAGTTTTGACATCGCTGCAAATTAAGCGTTACAGCGCTTTTGTCTCCATAGGGAAATTTCTAATAAAATTCGCAAATTGAATACTAATTCTCATGCGTTTGAATCGTAGTTAAGAACTAATATCTCTATTATACGCAAAACGTGTGTATTTTCGCAAGCTACTGCTAAGGAGAAGAAAATAAGCTACAAGTCCCACGATACGAATATCCTTAATAAAAAAAAACGTATTCCATGATCTGATTCCAATCAGTTATCACGCAAAAACAAATGTAATCGAGTCCTAATAAGTCATGTAACGCAACGTAGTAACCAGGACTTTATTAGGGATTCATCATCAGATCTTAATCAAATCCTCGTCAAATCTTCATCACATTCTCACACAAAAAATTATTGTGTAAAAAATAAAATAACTTGATTATTTTGTTTATTAATTTAAAAAATATGTGGCATTTTTTATTACTAACATGTGGTCTTTTACACAGTAAAAGCCTTCTCTGCAATTTCCTTATTTAAACATTCCACCGTCCCGCGAATGGTCCACACATCCCTTCACTGATTACGGCTTCATATATTGCGACTTCACGATCAAACAGATATTGATGATGCTAACGAGTTCTGATGTTATACTCATAGCTTATGCTTATAAACCATTCTTGTGACTTAGCGGCTTATAAAGATGTTTGATATAACATTTGAAATTAAAAAGAAAACGTACAGAAAATATAATTTTTACAGACTACACCTATTATGTATAAGGCTAGTCATACAAATGTTCCCTACTGAATTCTAATAAGACAAACCATTAATAAAATCCCGAAAATGACCCGATCAATGTAATCTTATAAGATAATACACTAAGCTAATGCATTAAGACTCCCTAAGGTGGACCTATAATGGGATTAACTATTATAACTTCACAAAAGACCTCATTACTCAATTCTCACAATACCCTTATCAGGTATACCATACTTAGAATTACCTTACATGTATCCAGTTAGGTTCCTGTACAATATCAGATGTTTCTAATCAAAATCTCTTCCCAGGAAGTTTATAGGTTAGAATCCTAATGCTCTGACTTATGATAGACCCAATTATCATAACTTTACATTATACAATTTTCACTATACCCTTATCAGATATACCATACTTAGGATTACCTTACATGTATCTAGTTAGATTCTTACACAATATCAGATATTTCTGATCAATATCTCTAGTCGAGAAGTTAATCCCGACTAGAATCCTAATATTATGATGGACATAATTATCATAACTTTACGAGAGTCTTTATTATTCAATTCTCATCATAACTTTATCAAATATACACTACTTAATATTACTTTACATTTATCCTAGTTAAGTTCTTATACAATATTAAGCGCTGCTGATCAAAATTTATAGTTGAAAGTTAATGCATTAGGATTCTAACATTAACTTATAATGCACTTACCATCATAATCTTATAGAAACCTTCTTTATTCAATTTTCACCACAGCCTTATCAAATATACTATATTTAGGACTATCTTGCATTTACAGTTAAGTGTTTCTACAATATTAATCGTTCCTCTGATCAAAACTTCTAATTGGATAGTTAATGATACTAATGTGGACCTACAATAGGTCTAACTATCATAATCTTACAAAAGCTTCCCTTACCTAATTCTCACTATACAAGCCATAATAGGAAGCCGTAATAAAGGTATACCCTTATTAGATATACCATACCTAGACGGGTAGTTATCTTATATGTACCCAGTTAGATCTTTGCGCAATATCAACCATACCTGATCGTCTAGTCAGAATTGACACATTATTTTTCTTGGAATATATTAAATTCTGCTTATTTCTTCTAGTCACGATTTACACTATTCTGTTTTGGATCGTGATAGATCGCCCGAGTGTTTAACTCCAATCAAAATTGCCATTAATTCTTGAGGCAAAGTTTTCCAGTTAACGCAAATTAAGCGCTTCGTCGCGAGTTTCGCGGGGGAGAATTGTTTCACCCCCGATCGGTCCGCACCGTTTATAAAACGCCGGCCGATAAACGAGCGATAAATTGGAGCCCACCCGGGCTGATCATCTTTCATCATTAAGCACGTAGACCGCACCACGCTGCAGCGAAGTTCTATGGGGAACGTAAGACGATTCCCTCCGCGGGAAGCTTATTTCGGGGTGTCACGGACGGGAAGGTGCAAACGAACCGACTGCAATTATGCGTTTACGTGACTCCTCCGTTGCTTCTGATTACTCTGCGAAAATTCAGCGTTTCTCGAAAAAGAAAAAAAAGAAACGGAAGGGTGAAGAGGAAGAACACGCCCGCTTCGCGAGCACATAATCGCCTGTGGAAATTAATTCCGCGATCGTTAGGCGAGACAATCGATGAGGCAGATCACGTTCCGTCATTAAGTCTCCCTTAGGCACTTTGCAGAGAACGTTTACATAATTTCGCCGAAAGATTGGCTCGTAAACGATAAGTGTCATCCTTTTTTCTTTTCGCCAATTTTACCGATGAACACGAACAATTTGAACGGCCGTATTCGGCGAAAAATTGAAAAACCAAAATTCTATTGTCCGACGAGCCGATTGTTCTCTGTGGAAAGACGGCAGGAACCAATGATAAACCATATTCTGCTTAAAATAACAGAAAACAAAGCCTGACAGGTACGACGTTGCTCGTTGGCACGAATAAACGCTAAAAATCCTACGGCATTCCGCTGCGTCAGACTGAACACTCGATGCGTATGATTGCTCGCGGTAATAAAGAATTATTCGACGCAAAGTGCAGTGAACGATGAGATAAAATAAAATGAATGCGAGCGAGTTTAAGCGGCGAATAAGCGGCGGTAATTAGATCCGTGCGTAACGCAGTGAAAATTTCGCTCGGCTAAGTTTTTCATCAATATACCAACTACTACATATACCTACTGAATGTCTGTAAAATTTCTCTTAGCACACGTTAATAAATTCAGGTGGCGGCGACGGCGACGCTATCGGCTAAAGTTATTACATCGCCGTAATTTGCTCGTGCACGCGCGCCTCGAATGAAGCTTGAGATGCGTTTTCGGTCGGGGAAAAATTTGGACGCGGCGCTGAGAGCCTCTCAACGGATTTACGTGGAACTCTCTATTTATAGCGGCTCATACTTAGCGGCTACGTACTCGTAAATGATACAAACCACGCGATATCCGCGGAACAGACTGGCGTACGTCGGAATAAAGCGGATCGAGAGTTGATGGTCTTTCATCATTAAACGCTCTCGTGGCACGGCCACGTATAGGCGACACCGTCTCGTACGAGGAATTCCGTAAGAGCGGAGTATGAGAACGACTTCCAGCTCGGAGAACTTATGTCGTGTGCGCCTTAATGCGCGCGGAGCGTACACATATAACCTTCTATCGAGCGCGCGCGCGCACGACCTCAATCGAAGTTCATCCCGTACGAGGCCGAGGTACTCACCGCTCACGGACACAAATAATGCGACCAATTACGCGGTAACTTCCCTCATTACTTTATACACCGACGACATGGCGCGAGTGCGAGCGGCCCGCCAGCTAATTCGAGAAAGTCGCGAGCCCAGTTTCACTCACCCCGCCGGATTATACGTTGCAGGCCACGTGATTCTATGGATTTTCGATATTAGTTATTTCATTAAGCTCGGGGATTCGTTGCGCAATGATTAATGGGTAGCTCTGCGGCGCGGTACAAATGAAACTTATATCGGATCTTATTTAGAACTGATATTGTGAATCTATATTGCAATCTTATTGGTCATCGAAAAGCTTCGGTTCGATTTTCGATTATTCTCTAACGGCAAAACTTTCCCACTTTTTGTATAATAGATGTGTGCATGGAGAGAATTTTATAGTAAAAGCTATTAAAGAATTTCGCAATAATTGATATCCTGCAGTTATCCAATTTTTTGTCTCTCCATTCTATAATGTGCTATTTATGTTTTTGGAACGGAAATGTGTTATTAGAAAGTTTGCTATGTTGGATCCCTTTCTTTGGTGGATCCCCCATGGCGCATTGCGTCCAAGCACCTGGGGGCTGCCAAAAAATTGGTGTCGACCCCGGGGCTTATTTGTATTATTTGCACCGGATGAGGAGGGGCAACGGTGGAGACGGGCATACATGGACAGCAGGTCTTAAAGGATAGCAACCTTTGATTTTGAGAGACTGACAGCTGTACCATTTGGTACAGTAACATTGTTTCTCTCTGTAGTCGCCGTGCGCTCGGGATCGCGCCAGAGATGTCGCTTCCGAACGGCATCTCTGAGCGTTATCTAGGAAGAGGAGAGTGTCGTGAGCGTGGAGCGTCAGGTGGTAGCTCAGTGGTTTTAGAGCAGTCGCCCGGCAAGCGAAAGACCCGGGTTCGAGTCCCGGCCTAGCAAGACCGCGCTCTCGATATTTTTCTCTTTCTGGAACGAAAAAAATACGCAGATCTCGAACGCACGGCATCTCGCCGCCACCTAGTATGCCCTCCTCCTTCTATGGTGACGAAATTTACTGTTACTTGGCAAAATAGATATTACACTAGCAAATCCAAGTACGTTATTTTTAAACGCACAAGCGTGCAATTTGACTGGTCTTTTTGTACACTTCTTACGGGTTTAAAACACGTCATTTTTTATGTGTTTTAGAGAGACGTATAAATTATAATTTAATACGTTTAAATGTGTTAAATGACGTAGCTTAAAACAGTAAGAGACATTTGGTTTTCTAAGCTTTTGCAGGATTTTGTCCAATACTTTGCTTGTTTCCCGGGTTTGGACTGCATTTTCCTTGTATTTCGTGAACATTTCAGTTCACTTCATCAAGAAGCAGGGTGAGCTGAAACTGCAGCTTTCCTTACAAGCTATCTTTTTTTATAAAAAAAGAAGGTTTTGGTGATTTCAAGCAGAGAGTAGGAAGGAAGGTTCAGACGATGATAGGAGGGAAGTGTGTTGTCATTGGTCTTCTGTAGAATTATCCCACGCCGTGGGATAAGCCATTCTGTGAGACAGGGAGAATTATTTGCCAAACAGAACTGGATCTTAGTATATATAACTGAATCTTAGATTCCCGAAGTGTTTAATAAGGATAATTTATCTTTTTTGAGTTGCTGAGGAATTGTCGAGGGTATATAAAAAGAGATAAAATAACAAACTTGAATTCGCAGAGTATCAACAGCCTATTTTTGTCTAGAACTGGGTCTTAATATAGCGATAGCTTAACAATTATCCCTGTTAAAGTTATTTAGGTGTTTATAAATTCCTAATGATTCCTTTTGATTATATAAGTGTACGAATCCTGTCAAAACACTTGTATCGTAGACAATAAAAATGATTACTGATTAATAATTCGTTCTAAACATGATAAAGTTAAATTTAATTTAAGAATCAAACCAGACTTTTCCTCCGACCCAGCATCTTCCTTTAGAAATACACATCCCCGACTGCATATTTTTTTCTTTCTTTCTTAGATTATTGTCATCGAGAAGTACTTCATAACTGTCCCGGCAAGTCTAGTCTTTTACTTTCCGTAGACGAGTAATTTAAGAAAAACTGTTGAACATATGCCATTTTAATGAACAAATTAACATAACCTACGTACTCCCATCGTAGGATTCTCTCTCCCTCTCTTTCTCTCCCTCCATCTCTCTCTCCCACTCTCTCTCTCTGTCTTTCTGTCTCTCTGTCAAGTATTTTTTTTTCTGAAGCTCTTTATTCTCTAGCTTGTTCTTTAACTTGTTTTCTGGCTTGGATATTTATAACGTTATCGGCAGATTGCGTAATGGAAATCTTCGATTAAATCGTAATCCCAAAGAAAATCGTGGTAGGTTCCCGCCAGGTTAGTTCGTGTGCTCGGGGCGATATTCTTATTTATCGTGCGGCCTTAAAACGCGAGTATTAAAAACACGCGAGTCACGATCCGTCGGATCGGCCATTAAACTCGCGATGTGGTGAGCTTGAGTTGGCAACGCACTGTTAAATTAATAACCCGTTGTAACCAAATTAATGATCCGCTCATCCGCGAACGGGAATCGTAGTATCCAGTAGCTGCGGTTAGCGGAACGTGGTTAGGGCATACCTACAGTTATTGGTTCCCGTCCAATTATTGGATCTTCTTCCCCTTCCCCTGCGTCAGTTTATAGTCAAATAGAATATTCTATTACATAACAGGTAAAACGGAAGTTCCCTCACTTTTTTATCTCGAAAACAACACATGAGTTATTCTCTGCGAACGATTACAAGCTCTCGTAGACGCTCCTGTACATTTTTGCTTTGGGAATTTGCGGTTTCGCGTCTATTTCAGTTTACTTTACGTTTATTACGCTCGAAGAAATGCGACTGCCTTATTATAATATATCAGAAAGAATGTAAGCTACGTCATGCGTACGACATATTTATTATTTTCGTGTTTAGTCTCTTCTGCTTGATATTATTTCAAATTGTTGTAAATACTTTCATAGGTCGGTGCACGCATGTCTCCATGTGCGTATGTAGCGTCCAGCGGCTGAAATAGTTACAGAAGTACATTTCACGTGGCAATATTGCGCGATATTTAATTCTCAGAACACTAATGAAAACGCGCCCACGCGACGGTTAGCCGCGTAGCGCCGCTGCAATTAGATTGAAATTTATTTTCCAACTCGCTGCCATTAGTAGCGGAATATTATTTCATTGTTCCACTAATAACCGGCGTTGTGCGCGAATTACATGAAAGCAGATTTTCACGCTCGCGACCCGCTTTATGTTCCTCCGATATCTCTCATTAAAAACCAAAATTTGCGCACCGCGCGCCGATATTGACCTTTATCAACGAATGTCATTAATAATCTGAACACCTGTCATTTCTTCACGCGCGCGCTTTCTTTTATTTGTGCGTAAAATACCCTGCCTTTGGCTAGGAACTCCGTACAATCTTTGTTTTTAAGAAAATCTATCCTGTCAAATACTATTATACTTTTTCGCACATTTAGGGGTTGAAACCATCTTTAATTTGATGAAATTTAATGTAAAAGTGTTAGTCTTAGACAAGTGCTTTGATACTATACATTCATTATAACTGTGTATTTCTCTCTAAAAACTCTGATTCTTCAACATACCTTTCTTCATGTATTCATACTCACTCTTTTCAAAAATTCAAACGTAAAAATATTAATTACACTAAATTCCGTGACATTTTCGTTTAAAACATTTTCTCAAACACCCCAATCAGTTTCAGAGAAAGATTATCTGCTCACAATACATCAATTTTACCGGATTTCCTTCGAGGAGTTGTTTCAACGTGCGAGAAAGCATATATAAAGAAAACATGCCTCTTGCTCAGAGTGCTAATTGCTGAGAGAACCTGTCGATACAAATTAAAGTCGTGAGAACAGGGATACCCTGTATATTACTTGAAGTCGCTCCGCAATATATTCAAAGCCCGTCAAAATCAACGTGGAACACTTCTATGTGTCTTGTAAGTGAGACATCTTAACTTGTCACGATTGTAGACTTAGAGGTCTTTCGGAGTTTCGCATTGTTCGCATGACAGAGACCATGAGGGATAATTGGCAGAGATAACTGCAGCGAACAAGCACTGCGCGTTCGCAGCAGAAAACAAGCCAAACGCGACGCTCCCACGAGGACGCCTCTCGAACGGAGGCGCGCTCCCCTCTCGCATTATTTACCCAACAATCTCCGCGAACAACTCACCGCTTCTTCCGGTCGGCGTCGGTGCAGACGTGGACCTGCCGGTGGGCTCCGGGATCGGGAAGATGAGGTCACAGCACTCCCGCTCGGGGAATTCGCTGGCGCGAGCGCAGCAGGATAACAGCGCGACGAGCAGCATCGCCAGGGCCGCCAGTAGGGGCAGCGAGCGCGTCGCGAGCGTCCCGGCGACGCGCGGCATGACGACGCGCGTCGTTAGACCGTCATGCTCCATCGGCCCTACCACCGCCAGTCCGTCGGGAGCGAGGAGTCGAGGACGATGCGTTCTGCCGCTGCGGCGCGCGATCTTCCGCCCGCCCTCGCCCGCGACATCCTCCCGCGAGCCGCGGTACCACTGCTCGGTCCCCGGAGAGCAGCCGCCGCCACCGCGAGTCACCTCGGCGGTCCCCGCGGCGCGATCGTCATCGTCATCATACATACACACCGGAATCCTACGCTCGTAGTAGGGCCGACTGTCCCGCCAGCGGAAGCGCGATCCGTCCGCGGAATTGATGGCGCGGTAGACAGACAGGCAGGCAAGGGTAGGAGAGGCTTTTCCTCGCCTCACCTCGCCCCGCCGGTGCTCCGCGTGACTGCTCTCGAGATGTCACTTAGCTGTCTGCGAGCTGCTACTCCCCCGTATCCCTCTTTGACTACCGGTTTCTGTGACGGTTTCTCAGCCAGACGGTGATCGGTTGAGCGAAATGGCTGAATGCGCAGTCAGGTGAGTCGGACACCTCGCGATAGCGCTCATGGAGGTGCCACGGGGGATCGCCTGTCCCTCTCGGAACTTTGGGTTCAGTTTCGACGAATCGACCACAACTAGACGAATCTAGTTTTCAACGGAAGTATCCAGTGGACTTTAAATGGGTGGCTCCAAATATGTCGCGAGTACCGCGATCAAAATTCTTTACTCGGAGGTGTAACACTCGCGACTGATTCGTCCAACGCGTTGAGGGTACTCTTCTGGATACACCGTGAGTTAGATACGAGATGGAAGCAGCAAGACGCTTCGTTAGAGTATCCATCAAGTTCCCGCCGCAAATGATCTCGTTTGCTCGCAGGTTCGAGGTCTATAGATTCTTGCAGGGTCAACACTTTTTACGTGCGCCAAGATCACGTACGTACAGGATGGCGAGAGCGAAACCTTTCGCGAAAATATTCAGCGAGACTCCACCGCGAGAAGTGCTCGCCGGCTCGCTTGCGAACTTAGAATTCATAGATCGTCCTCGCGATGCTAAGGACCATTTTTGAGCGAGGTGCTGAGTGGATTAGGGCGTAAATTCTTCGCAAAAATGCTGCCCGCGACGTTCTTTATTACGAGATTCTTCTTACTCCTCGATCGAAAGATTGCTCTTCTTTTTTGTGAACTTGTGATCTACAAGCACTTTGAGTATCTTTAAGTATATATCGAGTTTAAGACACTTCCGAAAAATATTGCACTACTCTCCACTACACTGAATCCTTTCACCTCTTCTCCTTCAAGATACAAGATCTACAAATCCCCTCGGAGAACAGTGAGGATCTCTTGAGCAACGCACGGCTTTGATTGGAAGAATATCGAAACTGTAAAAAGACACCTTTTTCTCTCTCTCTCTCTCTCTCTCTCTCTCTCTTTCTCGAAAACCAAGAATCTTCAAAGTGTTCCTTGAGGTAGCGAAGATCACGTCGTCTTCTCTCATTCACCTTCGTCGACGGATCGTAACATACGCGCGCGCACACACACACTAACGATCCTTCTTACGAAACCCGAGTCGGTCTTCCGGAAGATCAACTTGACCGTGATCGATCTGCAATCGAACGTCCCCGCGTGATCTCGCTGGCAGACAGGACCTCGCGATTGCTGTCACTTCCGAGGACAACTGGTTCGACGGTCCACGACGACGGTGGTCGCTCCTTCCTTCCCCATTCGTCGCATCGACCTTGTCCCCGAGAAATCAAGCAACACGCGTCGGAGTAGCGAAATCTGCCTCAGAGCGGATCAACGCCGCACGGCTCGCACCCTCTTCGAGGGCGCGTTGTCACCCTCCTACCGTGAGAAAATGGCCCGTTCACTTGCGGTGTCTCACGAGCTCGCAGCAGGACGTTCGTCCGAGGGATCCCCGGAGAAGGATCCCGGTCCTCGTGTCGCGAGGAACGGCACTTCGCGATCGCGCTTTCGCGTTCCGGAGTCGAGAGCGCGGCGTCGTGGCGGCGTCCCGACGCCCAATGACGCCGAGACCGCTCGCCGTACAAGCGAGAACCGCCGCGAGGACGCCCACCCCCGCCAACCTCCGCACCCCTGCTCGTCGACACGCGATAGCTCCTGCGCACGAACTGCCGCTGGCAAGCTCGCTCGTGTGCGTGTGTATGCACGTGTATACGGGGTGTCGCAGACCTACCTATCCGCCTACCTATCTGTATCTGGTCTTCGACGGCAGGTAGCGTAAAGTGGGCTACTTATAGTGACGGTCCAATGTTGCAGTGTCGATAATTCACGGGAAATCTTAATAAAAGCAGCTGAGTAAGAAGAACAAAAGAGAGCATTGACTGAGAATTAATCGAGCTCTGAGAACTTGCGCGAGTTTTAATCCTCGAGAATAATTTCCAACACGTATTGGATCCATGTTCCGACTGCAATGTTCCGTTGTCGTTATACACGGTCGATTCTGAGCTCTATTTATCTTGCACAACGTTATTTCAGCTGGAGAATCTGACGGCTGTGTTTAACGCTAAATATGCTATTGAAATGCGAAGACGTTTGCCCCCCTCTCCCCCGGGTCATTTTCAAGAATAATTTTCCAATGAACGAAACACGACGTTTCGTCAGATCGGATTGGCACCAACGTGAGACGAATTTCATTCGAGATTACCCGAGAAACTATAATTATCCGGATATTAACACACTTTACACGCTCGAACAACACGCGTCTCGATGTGTGTTCATTGAACAACACTTTGGTCATCGCATTTCTTTCCATATATCCCATCATCGACCATAAGGGGGAACATATAATACAAACCCAAAAGAGCGAGATACTATCTGTCTAAAGCTGCACCCGACTTAAAAAAAAAAAAAAAGAAATCGGGGGAATCTGATCCGTCGAATCCCATGTTTCGCATAAAGGGAATCTCCCTCGTCTCGAACTTTTCGCGAAAGAAGCTCTCGGCTGGACCAACGATCATCCCGGCCGAGAGCTCGCGAAGGACCGTAAGCTGAGAGAGAAAGAGAGAAAGGAAATGCAATAAATCCGGGACACCCCGTACCCGCGTGCGCAGGTGTGTGTGGCAGCGCGTTGCAGGTGTGCAGGTGGAGTGCCGCGACGGTGTCGTCGCCGCGTCGAATCGAGCCGAGCGGCTCCGAGCGGGCGAACTACCCCCGGCTGGCAGCAGCTAGCTGCCGCCGCGCCGGTGGGCCGCGAAGCGAACGCGACCCTCATTCGGCATCGTGCGCGCCGTTCCTGACCTCGTTTCGCCCCGGCTTGCCGAGGTCGGTTACGCGGAAGTGCCCGCCGGCGGACACTACTACGGTCACCGCTCGTAGCCGGGATGTTTAAATATAACGGAGTATTGATACCCTCACTCGCGCGTTCTCGGTATCGGAGTATCCCGAGCGACGATACCGTTCGATAGTCGCCGCAAACGGCATCGGAACGACATCGCGCTGGCGGCAACGCGACGGCGATGATCGTGGGAAAAATGTGTCCGTGACGGTAAATCATTGGCTGCGCTTAGCAGGACATAACGGTTGCACAACCTTTTTATGATTTTCTGCTAAACGATTTTCTACTAAACGCACTGAGCGATGCAACACGTTTACTCAGCGATCGCCATGTTTTCCGAAAGTACGCTGAATGTAATAAGCGCAACGTGTATTGAGCAAAATTTCGTGTCCCCAGCTTGAATGCGTACAAGACATAATAAGCTAAGTTGTAAGACGAACTTAGCTGTAGAAGTAGGTTAACAATTCGATGTTGCACATATACATGTATGTATATGTATGTATGTATCAACAGTGACGCTCAAAGAGCGTTCAGTAACATTCAAACTGTTGCAATGTATCACTAAACCGTTTACGAAGCGTTGAGTTCTGCTAAACATAGCCATTGACTATGTTTCAGCAGAAGAAGCTGCTTTGCAACTATTGTAGAGTAAAAGTACCTGTTTCCGGACACAATACAGTGAGTTGCAAAACGGTTTAGACACAATGAAGTTGGGAGCTCCACCAAACTGTTAAAATTGAGAATTATTACTCTGTGACAGGCTTGCTCTGTAATTATATTAATTAATTATTACTATTATTTATTATTTAGTGTTTTTAAAGTTTCTGACTCCTTTGTCACGGGATTCTTAATTGATGACGTCAGAAGTGAGAAAATATACGCTAAAAAGTTTTGCAAAATACGTTGGAATAGAAAGATATATACATTAAATAAATCAAGCAGACTTTTAAAATAGAACATAATAGTCTGAATACTTTGCTTTGGCTCAAGTAATTAATAAATAACCGTAAAATTAATATTATATGCAAACCTTCCTCTTCAACTTATCTTCTGTTATAATTTTATCATATAAGCTTACGTATATAAATAAGCTCACGTTAATTTTACAGCAATTTATTGATTGTTAGAATAAGAGGGAAGTCTTTGAAATATTTCACGGATCTACTCGATAGCTTGCAAGTATCATTTTTCAAACATATCATTTTTTATTTCAACGTGTTTTGTAAATATTTTTAACACGTATTTTCTCGCTCTTCTGACGTCATAAATATCAATATGGCCGTGGCGAAGGAGCCTTAATTACATTATTAATTATATTATTATTGGTCTTATTATTCGCTTTTATTATTAATTATATTATTAATTATATTGTTACTATTATGTCTGTCGGTTCTCAATTTTTACAGAGTTTGAGCTCCCAACTTTATTATATCTAAGTCATGTCTAACCAACTGTACCTAACCTAGGACATTCTTATTGTTTTGATCTTTAAATACGAATGTATGAATTGAACGTTAAAATTCATATTACAATTGACATTGATGGATTATGTAGGTGTTAATTGCAACATAATTTATCGCTGTTGTTTTGCTCAAATAACTTTCCAGATTTTGAGTAATTATAAATGTGTTTTTATAAAATTAAAGCGCGCGCTAAAGATGCATTTAAATTTTCACGTAAAATTTAATTTCTTTGTGATTAATAATAAAGAAGATACAATGTAAAAAATATTTTTGTTATACAACCGATACTAATCTCCTCTAAGAACATACATCAATCAGATTCACGGCAGTTGCAAAGCAGATTTCTTTGCTGTCAAAGATCCTCCGGAAACGGGAATAATTACAATATAATAAAGAGCGTACCACTATTTTTTAGAATTACATATTTCGCAGAGACAGAAATTGTACGAATGCGTTATTCGGCATTTCGAGCACGTCGATATCTTCCATCGCATGCGACATACCACAGTTATCGCTGTCTTAATATCGAAATATTTAATATCGAAAATTCCATGTGAGAATTTCGTAAGAATAACTCACCAAGCAATATCAGTTGTTTTCTCACTTTAACTTGCTGTACGAAGAGACGAATTGCGATTACCAGTGTTGGAAAGAATGAGTAAAATTAAACGATTGATGAGCAACAACTATTTTATCAACGAAATTGTAGACAAATTGAATGAAAGTCAGATCGGCAAGACGATTAAATGCTAAGCCGATAAATTGAATTATGAAAATTAGAAGTGTGTGAAACAGTCGATAGAATAACTATGAATTTAACCTTTTCAGGACGGGAGATATCTTTTGATGCTCTACGGCCTTCATGCATGTATTTCAAAAACCATCGATATGATATTCACAAAAATTGATATGTAGAGGTTTTTTGAGGTGCTCTTTTCAAATTTAAAGTAAAAAATGTAAAATTCAAAATGACAGATCAAATATGGCAATTTATCTAAAAATCAGATCTAAACATTTTTTTCCTTGGTCGGCATTTTGAATTTCAAATATTCGATTTTAGTTTTCAAAAAAGTTTCATAGTTTTAATTTTACGGAAATTAAATTATATTTATATTATTGATCATTTTTTTCGCCATCTTGGATTACAGAATTTTAAAAATCTAAGTTCAGATTAGAATTCAACGACCCCAAAAACCCATAGAATACATACTTCCCTATAATTATCTCCCCGAGCAACCCCCTATCCTGAAAGGGTTAATAATAGAATGTATACCCCACAAATATAAATACAATGAAAGAAAAACGGTAGAGACTGGTGATTCGAAACTTTATAAATGTCTAGAAACTACTCGCGGACGAATGCTCGAAAGCGACTGACTGCTGCTCGCTTTACATTTTGCTGTCGCCAAGCCTAATATCCTTATGGCCGATTCTCATCGGACGCTTCGACGTTCGCTCGTGATCGTTTTTCAAAACTAATCTTCTTGAAACTGATCTCGGAATTATTTTGATGAATTCTAATGACTCTCGCGTTCCAACAAAATGTTATTTTTGTACGATACGTTCTCTCGTACGGCACATCCGCATTGTAGTTAATATATTCTCTGTCAAGCTTACAGACTGTTTCTAAAACGAGGAAAATTATAAATAAACTGTTATATCGTCTGAGAAGTGTAAAAGTTTTAACGAAATCAATTAAGAGACATCAATGACAGAACTGATCGAGTAGACACCGCTTCTAATCTAATTAGAAAACATTCCCTTTTCCACACATACTATCTCCGTTTAAAAATAACGGAATTCTTCCGCAGAATACATAGAAGGAGGATGTTTGATCCATATTCTTACTGCATTACTTATCGTTTGGCGCTATAAACGCGATCTAAATTCTATCGACCTAATAATGGCATATGATAGTGAATATGAAATCCGAATCTAACTACCGCATTTGGCATTGCGAAAATCCATTGTAGAAATACAAAGAAAGAAGGAGAAAGATCTTTTTTTGTCTTTCGTACGATCGATCCTCGATGCAGGTGGCTTTATTCGCGCGCAAGATAGAATAACTTCGTGCAAATAAATTTAATCGAGTGTCGTTACTCGCCGACCGGTAAAAGATTCAATATGGCCGAAATTAGCCGGCGCTAAATGTACACACGCGATGCATTACTTCGCCGCGGATTTAACTGTCGATGGCTTTTCATCTCGTGACTCCAGAATTATTATTTGAAACTTTTTCGGTCGCGCGCTCCAATTTTCATACGGTTCCTCCTCTGCTCTCTCGATCAATAAGAGCGTTTAACCAGCGAGTGCGCCGCACTTTTGACAAATAGACTTTCTTACGACTACGATTTACTGTCTAATAAATTGTACGCTTTATCACGATTCTCTATTAATATTTATCTGTAAGAGAGAAAGAGCTAATAAAAATTTACTTAACTATTTGTTGTATTTTTTATGTTATAGTCTACACTTGATAGGATCCCACAACATTAAATAAATTACATTCTAATGGTAATAATAACATTTCTTGGATATTTTGCAATTATATAGGTATTCGATCAAATGCTGACTTATTAGAAACTTACGTCAAATTAAACTTTACATCATGATAGTTAAAAAGAAACTTTTACGATACAAGGGAGACCGGAACTAGATGTCATATTTTTCAGAATTTAGAAATTATAATTGTTGCGATTAACTCATACAGACGTGATAGAGACAATCTTCCACTATATTGTTATGCCTGCAATAGTATATTTTTTTGATATATTTCTTTCCGTACATTTCTTCATGAAATAACCGAAATATGAATATACTATAACGTGATCAACTTGCCCTCAACACAAGGCAAGTTCTCTAACAACTCAGAGTAAGAAAAGCACATAATATATTTCCTAAGTAGTAATTCCGGGATATTCGTCTTCACAATTCTGATGGGCCTTAAGTAGTTTACTTCGTCCGTCCATATACTCGATTTCAAACATATGAATGAAAATTGCTTTTATTTCTCGAAATAATGTATCATACACTTACAGAAAACCATTCTAATTAATAACACGTTGCTTAAGTTTATTTAATTACGATAGAGGATATTAATACCAAATTTCGAGACGCTCGAAAATGTACTTGGCTGTTTCTAAATCAGTTTTTTTTTCTATTTTTTAGCTGTAATATTATTTCGGTTTTAATGAAATTCAGAAAAAGAGAGAACTAAAATGTTCTATAAAAAGATGTTTTAAAAGAAATACTTTACGATCTCGTTTGCATTGTTCCTCCCACGATAAGTACATAAATAAAACACATAGCCAACATATTCCTTGAGTGAACTAGACGATCTCTCCTACGATTAAGTATACCCATACTATTCGCACGATGAGCAATCGGCAACTACGTACAGAGTGTCTAGTTCCTAGTGAATGTTCCTAATGGAAAAGAACGCGTATGGCGCACAATCATAATCCAATTGCATCCATTAAATGCGATTGAACTAATATTGACGCGCGATATTAACCAAGTTTAATTGCTAGATCCTAATTGTTTGATTAGCTGAGTGCAGAAGTGCTGCTGATGGATCGCGACGTATCGCTCGGGTTTCCTGCTCTTCACTTGATTGCAATCGCGTCAAGTTCAAGAGTTTACATGTGACATTACTGACACCGCGTTCTTCCTGTTATAATTCCATGTATGCATTTCATTCATTTCTCCTCTCATTGATTTTCCGCTTTCACATCTCAGCATGACAGCCAACTTTCTCAACAAAAATTTGAACTGAATCGCTGAAACTCTCGAGGGTCAAAATCTCGTAAGATATTTGCATAATTCAATCGTTTTGACATGAATTATTAAAAACCAACAGAGGGTCAATCATAAATCTTGTCCTGTAGTATGCACTTGTGAAAAGTGAAAAATGTAACCTAGAAAATATATGGAAACATTCATTTTTCACGAGTCTACATTGCAGGAAAAGATTCACGATCGCCTCCAAGTGTTGCAAAATAATTCATGTTTCATGATTTCATAGCAGGGAAAAAATGACATGATTGATAAGTAAGATCGAGTTCACGTGAAGAGATTCATAACTGATGCTCAGTTCGATATTCTTTCTATGCTTCGGCCTTGTTTAGTTACCCACACGACTCGCAGCGTGTATAAATCTGTACACAACGCAGATGCAGCGAAGAGATTCGGTAACATATTCTTGTCGGTGATATTTGTTCCGGTGAAGCATGCAGAGACTACCTAAGCGAGAATCTCGTATCAGCCAGTAGTACAAGCCACTCAACGAGTCAGATTCTGTGTCAGTAGAACTAGAGGTTGTTCCAACGTGGGACGGACGTTGTTCCTGTCAGTAGTAAAAGTTTACCGCTCAGCCGGCGAATCGCCGCGGTAGCGAAACCATGACGTCGGCACGGAGAACTACGTCAGCTCATAGCGGTCAACAAAAGGATTTAAACGTACCGAGCTCGTGTTTGCGTTTTCTCCCGAAACGCGATTCCCTTGCACGCGGTACGTGTCGATCGACTGATTAGCGGATCTCGCAAATTCATAGAACTCAAGCGTCACATCACTGCGATCCGTCGCGACAGATGAACAGCCGCGCGCACGAACTATTAAAATCACGATCGCGAAAGAGAAGAAGATGGAGGAAATACGATTTTAGATATTTTGTTATTCGAGATTTTTAAAATAAAAGATTTAATCTTCTGTGTATCTTTTGGGACATATTCTCTGAATTTCTTGGAGTATAATCTCACTCGGATCTAATGAAAAGTGGCAGAATTTTAACTTGAAGCTGTAGGGAAAATATTATTACTCGAAATCGCAAGAGTGAATGTTTTACTCTGAAGCTTAAAGTGGAATCTGACTTCATATGAACAAATATATTTCAATTGATTAGAGTGAATACGTTCCTATAAAGATGGAGTACTTCATATTCATTCCTCTCGAGTGAAAATATTTACTCGACGATTTAAAGTAAAGAATTCACTCTGTATGAATGAAAAGTAAATAACTCATGGTTATTCTGCCTTTTGAGTGAAATTTTGCTAAGAAATTTAGAGAATACAATACGAGTTTGTTGGATACGGACAATTCTGAGTTATTCTATAACATTGTTGAAAATCAATATAATTTTGGAGACATCTTTTTCTAGAAATGTGAAAAATCCTCAGCTTTAAGATAAGTAGTACAATGAAATCAATATTCGCAAACTGATTCGCACTATTTTGAAACTCCTCCGAACTCTTTATCAAAATTACTGAGCCGTCAAATTATACGGATCTCACAGATACAATATTGCATACGAAGGATTAAAAATTTAGTTATTTTTATTTCAACTATTGGAAGATCCAAGAAACAGTTTTCTCATACCGCCGATTTTTATACGCTAATAATGAATGCATTTATTTTTATTTCATGAGTGAAATGATTATGAATTTAGCTTTTTTTATTTCAGTTGTTAAAACGTTGGAGGAAGAATATTTTTCATATTGCGGATTTTATATACTCCAAACTTGTACATAAAAAATAGGGAAAAATATAATTAGGGCTAGATGTCTCATATCTTATTTCAAAATTACAACTTCTCAAATAACTAATTGTCGTAACTGACTGTACAAACATGATAAAGACATCCTTCTTTTACATAGTAATGCTTGCCACGATTCTTTTAACCGTTTTGCAATAATCAAAATGAACATGCAACAACGTATTTTGCGCTGATACTGAGTTCAGTTGCCCAGTAGTGCAAGAAGTTCACGTATAAAATGTGTATCCTGCTTAGTAGTTTCAGGATCTCCGCGAGAGGCATCCTTTTATTACCCGAAACAGTATATCATACACTTGCGAGAAACTTTATTTCAGCTAGTAACAAGTCGTTTAACTTTATTCACTCACGATGGAGAATATTAATAAATTTCAAGATGTTCGAAGATTTACTTTGCTATCACTAAATCAGTTTCTTTATTTTTTAACTGTAATATTATTCCAATTTTAATGAAACCCAGAGAAAAGTATCTATGTTCTAAAAGGACTATTTCGCGATTTTGTGTTCAGTATTTCTCTCAAGCTAAATACTAAAAAAGGTATATCAGCAACATTTGGGGCCATCTAGATATGATCTTCTTTATATATTCTCATGTATACAGGTCCATCAATTTATTGCACTATAATTTTATTCATTTATTATTTACCCTATCTTTCCCCAAAATTTATTTTTGAACAGTATTCTAAACAAAGTTAACGATTTTATCCAGTGTGCCACAAATATAATTATAGGACTGTGATTGATAGCACGTCGCGAAGCATTCGGTGCTTTAAACACACAAGTTTAAGAACGGACAAGAAAAACGATTGACAGTGATAAAATTGTAAATTTACCTTTAATTGAAGTCTTTTTATATATCGTGAAACTCGACCGCGTTTGTACCTTTTCAGAAAATGTTAAAATAGGCTACTCGGACATCATATCGTATAGCGCGCCATCGGATTGGCCGATTACTCCGCGACCGAAATTTATACTTGAACAAAGTTAATTCGGTATGTATGCTCCATGCGGAATGTACGATCGACATGCACCGGTATAAAACCGTACCGGCGGAGTACGGAATTAGCGTAACGAAGCAATATTTCACGAGACTGGCGCGAGCCATCCTCGTGGACTTATTTCGATGGCTGCAACGTCACCGAGTGCAAATAGGATTCGTGAAAGAAATTCTAAAGGTCAGGAGCCGGGCCGAGGAGCCGGTCACGCAACCGCGATCGTGCAGAGCGCCCTGAGCCAAGAGACGCTCCCCTCAAGTTCGGTGATTTATCTAGCGTTCGCGAGCACCCGATGTGTATTTATAGCGTCGGTCGAGTGCTTCGATCGGTCACTTTGGACGAAGTTAAAGGCCGCCCGGGGTCAGTCGCGCGTGTCGTTGCTTCTTATAGTGCGATTGACGCGAGCGATTCGCAGGAGACGAGGGACGTGCAATGGCCGATTCCGTGTCTTTTTCACGTGGCAGCTTCGCCAATGAGATGATCGATGCGCGTCGAAGTCATTTATGTGAAAAATGTTGACTCTTTTATTTTTACGGTGAATGAGTGAGTGAATGAATGAGTATTTTCGGCAACTTAATGGTACACAGGAGGCTCTGACGCATTTTTTCGTGATCAGCTTAAAATTGTTGCAAAATTCTGGAAGAATTTTTGTAGCTTCTTTCAAGCCTCAACTAATAGATTAAGAGGTTATTAAAAAAATAAAGTTGTATATGATTTTTTGATTGATTCTGTATTAAGAATCTACGAAATAAACTATTTTATACGTTTACAAATTTGTAACTTAGATAATTTTTCTTAGAGAAAAGAAAATATTTGGAACTTTATATTTAAAGTCGTAACAATTTTTTTTTTTTATTAAGAAAATAGTTTATTGTAGTATTTTGGAAAAGATGTTTACTAATTCTCTTGTATTCAATTGATTCCGGCTGCTATTCAAACAGTACTTGACAAATTGTGTTACTACTGAGCCTCCTCTGACCTTGTTATACCTACTTCTTTTGGCACATATAAAGCCTTAGAAATTTTGGGATGGGGAGAAATGCAAAGTTATTAAAAGTGCCCGGACATGATTGACATCTCTTTTCACTTTCAGAGTTCACTTTGAATTTTATAAGGAGAGGTGGTGAAAGTCGCTTTTAGATCACGCAGAGAAAGTGAATCCTCTACGAGAAATAGCGTGACTCAAGGAGTGAAAGCTCGGCTTGACGCGACGACGATTACACGGCTACGGAAGATACAGTGGTTATGAATAACTATTGCGATCTGTATTCGAATTGTTTCGTTATTGCTGACGTTACCGTTCTTCAACGGCGAACTCGTTTAACTTATCCACTTTAACTGATACCATTCTATGTGACATCCACGATTGTCATCGAGAGAAGAAAGACCTTTTATGCGCTGATGTTTTCTGAAAAGTTTGATTGGCCGAATTGAATCACCGATACCGTTGGTATTGACGCCGATCGGACGGGTGATTTTCATCAATATGACGCGCAATGTCACGTGTAATAAATACCATTTACAGGTTCATAGCGCGATCGCATTTCGGAATCAAGAAGCTGTTTAACACTAACATACCTTATGCAGTCATTTTGACTATTTTAAGGTCTTTTTGTTGTTACCACTTCTGTTTTTCGTGGCTTAGAAAAAAGATCTCTAGTGACTTTTAATTGCTTTTAAAGCAAAACACGTTGAAGAAGCAAAAAAAAAAAGATCGATGATATTGTAGTGAATTATCTTAAAATTTTGGATTTTGAACAAAAAAATACAAGAAAGTCATTTTAACTCCTTATTTAACTGTGAGTATTATAAGAGAGAGAGAGGACAGTGATAAACTATTATTTGAGATTTTAGTTTTTAATTTTGATTAAGTTTGTATTTTATTCTGTTTCCATATATCAGTCACAAATTTGAAAAAGTTACAAAAATTTTTGCAATTTATTTACAATGTATAAAATGTATATATTTTGCAAATTATGTTCTCAATATGTTCAGAACTCATAGATACGAATATGATAATGAGAGTTTTAAAATATTAGAATCGCAAGGAGTCAAAATGTCTTTTTCAGGTATTCAAAGGAAATCGCTGTTCCCGGGAATTCCAGTATTAACCAGAAAAAGGAAATAATGTACAACGAAAAAAATAACGTTTGCAGCAGAGAATCTATTCATCGAGTCTAATTTGCGTGGGAAATTTAATCGCGTAATTACGCGTCGGCTACCTTAATGACAATTCGTAACGCAGTTCCGCGTGTGTTTGCGTAACGATTATTAGCGGAATCCCGTTAATCAGCTGTATAAGCGGATTACTGCATCGATATTGCGGAACGATAGGCCACCCGCTTAAGATCGTTGCTTAACGACTTACCATATAAATAGGAAACTATCGACTAATATCTAATGTCGCTAAAGAAGCGTGAATTTTTTACGAAAAAAAAAACACGAGAAAAACTTCGATACACATGACTACGTCGTATATTTCCCCAACTCTGGAAAGGGCAGAGTGCAATCATATATAGCGATTGAAAACAATAAAAAACGTAACGAAATTCACAAATTATTCATTCTCCAATTTTCAATAGCTGATAGCCAAGTAATTTCAATGCGCTGCTATTTGCGACTTCAGTTCTTGTTGCTCAATTTATTCCAACTGATTTATATCCGAGAAATTTCATGAAGATGATTGTTATTTGAACACGATATTTGGATTCTCTTTCGTCAATCTAAGCTATCTATTTAATCGATACTTCTCTCGTCCTTGATTCTAAACTACGAAACTACGAAAAACGCAAATTATTTTCTCAATACCTCAATGACAACATCACGATGACGTCAATTAACACTTCATTTATTAAACTTAAAGAGGTATGGGACAAAAGTAATGATGCACGAATTCTTATAGTGCTCTTAGAAACTACAATAATTCGTAAGAAGATACAATCAAATTAACATCAGTTAATAGTCTTAAAATTAACATAATGTGCAACTTTCCTCTTTTTTCATTTCTTTTATTCTCTGATTTTGCTCATTAATTTTACGACTACTTATCGATCGCTAAAGGAAAAGAATTGTTTGCGGAGCATTGTACAAGTATGCTCAATTGATCTGAAATGCCCTTTCATGCAAATAACTTTTTATTTGAAAATGGCACGCAAGAATTTTTAGTATATGTTTTCTCGCTCCTGACGTCGCTTCTGACGTCATCAATCCAAGGTTCCATAGTAATGGGACTAGGAACCTTAAACTGAATAGAAAAGTTATCTACGATTTTGTAAACTGCGTTATTATTGTAATAATAGTAAAAAAACATTTATCAATGAATACATGCGATGCGATGGGACAAAGTTTATAGACAATATGAAGAAACGTATCTTAGATTTGTCGACCGTTTCTTGGCAACGATCAATTGACAGCAAAAGACAGAATAAGAGCTTTGATACATAGAAGAACGTAAAGCTTAAAACTTAAGTAGTAAGCAAATTGATCAACCACAATCGATAATTCTTTTTATGGCCCAAGGATAATCGATTGTGATTGGTCAATTTTCTTACTGCTTAAGTCTTACGTTTTTCTGTGTGCTACCCATTAATATTCAAGCAATAAGAAAATTGGCTAATCAAAATCGGTTATTCTAAGAAAAATCGTTGAGTATGGTTGATCAATTTACTTGCTGCTTAAATTTTATTACTTACATTTTTCTGTGTTCTGCCAAGCTTTGCAAGCAGCGAGTGGCTCGATCTAGCGTTACGCGTCATCTTTTCGCACATCTATTTGCCGTTGCTAAGAGAAAAGGTTAAAAAGTCCAAGACATGTTTTTTCTATTGACTATAGAGCCCTATAGTCTTTACAAAATAGTAGTTTATAAAATGGTAGAGAATTTTTTATTTAGTTTAACAAGTTCTACTTATACGTGAGCGATCAGACATATAAATCCAGGCACACTGTATAAAACTCTGGATAGAATGATACAAATATCCCAGACAACATAATGTCTAAAATCGGGACATAAGACGTGTCTTAAAGATAATCTTTAAGACATCTTAAAGACATTTATACGTAAATCGTCTGAAAGACATCTTAAAGGTGATCTTTAAGACGTCTTATGTCCCGATTTTAGACATTATATTGTCTGGAATATCTCAGATTCTAACACTCTAATGGTGAATACATTTAATATAAATTATTTAAAATATTTCTATACAATTTTTTTTTTCTTTGAAATTACAGTATCAAAAAATAAGCAAGAGCTTAAAAAGGACAACACGCGCATAAAAAATAAATTAGATATTTCTTGACCCAATTTTCGGTATCTGAAAATTAATATCGGAAAGTATCGTAAAGTTAGTATCGGAAAGTTAATATCACACCTTTAACACTTCATATCTGATATTTCATAATATGTGGATTGAATAAAGATAGATTATCCTATACGAAGTTTCGAATTTTAGCTAAATCGCTTGGCGAGCTTTCTCGGATTTAGTCTCCCAATGGCTCTGTTGATGGTTCTACTGAAGTCCTCTAATAATATAATCGATAAAAGAGTACATCGTATCTTAACACGATCGCCCTTGACTTTCTTTGATTAGGTTCGTTCGTCGACCCGCTAGGGTCGTCTATGCGAGTTCCTCCGATGGAGCGATCACGTGCCGCCGTGCGAGTCCTTCAAGTCGGACGTGGGTCTTTCGCATTTCGAGGAGTATCTACGATCGATCGGGCAAGCGAACAAGCAAGCAAGCAAGCAAGCAAGCTGGCTAGCTAGCTAGCTAGCTAGCTAGCTAGCTAGCCGCATAATGACCCTCGACGACGGCCGGCTGCATCGCGACGCTGTGATTTAAGCCGGAAGTAATTGCTGTGTATCGAGATTTATGGACTGCAACTGGCGAAGTTTACCGATAAAAGTACCGCTCGTGAAAATGGCGGGCGTGCGAAGCGAGCGTGCGAAGGATACTTAAGCGAGGAGAGTCGATACTAGGTAGGAAATGACGCTAGATTGAGACAAAGTTTTCGGTCTGTGTTCTCGCGACGTATTCGAAGTTAAAGTTGCACTTGAACGTGTATTGTTGTTTCAAATCGTGTATTGTTGTGTGTATCAAATACTGTTCACACGTAAACTTGAGAAGATCGAATAGACCAAATACCCATTAAGGGAAGATTCTGGTTTAGATTGCCGAAAAAATAGGAAATATTTGCTGATTTCTTAGCAAAAAATGGATAAAAATAACAATATAGGTCAATATTTTGCCATAAAATTTGTCATTGTTTTAAATATAAAAAAATTATTTTAAAAAATTCCGTCTTTGTTTGCCAGACGCAGTATCACCGAACGCTTCTAATTATCAGAGATTACTATCAGAGATTAGAGAGCTCGTATAATAATCTGAAACAAATGGGACAAAAAAATGTTAAATATAGTATTGGATTTATTAGAGAGTAAACTTAAAAACTTTGAAAAATTTCCAAAATTTGTATTTCTTTCCTGAACACTATATACAGAAGAAAGAGGGAAGAAAATTATTTGTAACTTGGAAGTGCTGCCATTTTGTTAAATTTCGACTTTATATATGTAAGAAAAGTTTATTCTCTAGAAAATTGAATATAGTTTTTAAATTTTCTTATCCCATTTATCACAGATGATTAGACGAGCTGTTACAGGCGTCCGATGATACTACACAAAAAGTCTGAATGGAATCTCAATTTTTTAAATAATTTGTTAAAACTTAAAACAATGATGAATAATATTACCCAAACCCTACATTGATATTTTTATTCATTTCTTTGAAAAAAAATTCGTAAAAACTTGCTATTCTTTTTACTATCTAAACAAACCAAAAGCTTTCTTTAAAAGAAAATTCCGTTGAGGTTCTGTTTAACATAAAATTAGGAATTAGCTCTTTCGTATACATTCACATAAGACAATTCAAAAGAAGAATTATCGCAGAGTATTTGGTATAACAATTTGATTTAATCCATAGAAAAAGATAACAATGTTTCAAAGAGAAACAATAAAAGGTTTTTTGGATATTCAAATGTAGCTTTCATCCTGTCAAACTGACTATTTAATCCCTGCTTCATGATTATTAATTTATATACAAAGAGAACACTATAGTTTCTTTTAGTATAAATACTTTTAAATTTTGTTTCTGATAGTGCAGAAATAAACTGTCAGCAAATTCTGTTTTGTTAAGCAGTACAGAAAATTTCGCTAGAAACATAGCAAACTTTTTAACAGCACATTTCAGTTCTTGAAATGTAAGCAGAATATATAAAATAAAAGGAACACTCAATTACTGCAGAATGTCAATCTATTCCTCAGCTATAAAATTCTATAATAATTTTTGCTACAAAAATCTCTCCATGTACCGACATTAACCCACCATCCGTCGTTCATTGGCTTAAGTTTCTTCATTTGCAGGCATCATTACAATTTCAAATAGTACGTGTGTTTCGTGTATGTAAATTTTACCTGAAGCTAAAAATACACGCGTACACAGTTACAAAAATATTCGTTTCCTCTAAAAGCGGAATTAATTCAAGAATATACTCGAGATTTTACCGCTGTTCCCGGTCCTCATCCCCGGGGAGAGAGAAAGACGTCGTCAACATTTAATTCAAAAATAACAGAGCGCCGTGAATTAAATCATAATGATATATTAAAATAATACTCGCCGTAAGGCGTCATGTTTCCCGCTCGACCGGTGGAAAAGTAACGCTTCAGCGCCACTCGCGCGCAATTAGTACAGCGTTCGCGCGCTCTCCGCTAAATAAAACAGTCGTTTCAGGTGATCGATAGAAATGGAGCGGCTGAAACGCGAGCGACCGGTGCAAAAGAGGCGCGATGCGCTGCCGGGGAAGAGAATTAATGAGCGGCCGCGGATGCGTCGTGCGTGGCGCACTCGCTCGCGACGGGGTGAAACGCAACGGGGTTGCTGCTGCCGTCACCGCTGCTGCCGCTGCTGCTGCTGCTGCCTGCACAGTCTTGTCGTTGGCCCGTCATACCCGGGGCCGGAAATCGCATTCGGCGTGATATAATAGATTCGGCGGTTCGCCGACGCGCGCGCACAGGGTGCAGCGACGCGATGAGCGCAGCGGCGGTGGCAGCGGCGGCGGCGGCGGTAGCGTCGGAACGCTCAAGGGTTGCACCGCGGGAGCCGACACCGGCAGCGGCAGTCAACACTCAACGTCGGTCTGCGGTCGCGGCGTGCACAAGCGCGACAGCCAGCAGTACCTGCATAATGACTCGACTGCAGCCGTGCACTGCGACGCGGGCTCTGCGCGCGCGATGCACACCGGTGCGGTCGGGCCAATCGTGGCAAGGCCAACCCGCGCCGCACGTACACCCACGCCGCGAAAGTGCACCGATGCATCTTTCACGCGTCAGGGCCGTTTCGAGATCGTCGCGGGACCTAGCGCTACTTTTCTCGCGACTTGGCGCCGAAAAGGAGAGCTACTTGAGCACGCCATTACTGACAAGGAACACTACCAATATGACCATTTTGATTCGCATCTATTCTTTTCAGTTTTGTATGGGGAAAAACGTAATATTCATTTTTCTGTACGGACCTTAATTTGTCTACTAAAGTTACAAAAAAAGTTCTTTTATAATCTATATCTAGCTCTCAAATGAAGATTTCGTCAAGTAGATTTACTTCCTTAGTGCATTCTACGTAGTGCAAAACAATTTATCAATATATATGTAAATATAAATAATATATATTTACGTATGTAAATAATATATATTTACATATGTACATATAAACATTTGAAATAAATAATATATATTTACATATGTACATATAAATAATTGAACTGTGATGGCCTTTATCGCACAATTATAAACTATAAATATTAAAAAATATACGTATTCTGAATCTACTTGACGAGATCTTTCATTTAAACTATTGTTTAACATTCTACTGTCGAAATTAATATGTTTAAACAATTTTTCATGTACGTAAGATGTTTAAAATTAAAATATATAAGAGAGAAGAGATGAAATTTTATTTTTCTAAATTTTTATTTTCCTAAAATAGATTTTTGACTCTGAGGTCAGGAAGTTACTACCGTTGCTAACATATTAAAAAAGGCAACCATATTGACTTTTACGTTACATTAATAAAGACAGGAACAATATTTATATTGCAGATAAATAATGGTGAAACTGAATTGTAACTTCAGAGTCACAATGTATAGTAAAGGGTTAATATAGGTTAGAAGGGAACGTTTTTCATATCTTTAGCACCCTCTGATAGACAAAGTAAGATCTATATAAGAAAAACGAATACTACTACGTTTCTCTTTATAAGAAACTAAAGAGATAGGTTTCAAAATCGCTCTGGTCATGTCAGTGGTGTTCATTATGAGTACATTAAAATGTCTAATGTAATTTTTTTTTACTTTCTTTTATTTTCTTTTTTATTACAGCTTTAAATCGCTCGCGAAGGGATACTTCGCACTTGAAGTTATCTCTCGAAACCCCGGGCTGTGCTCGTAGCAGCTAGCGTCCGGAGCTTTTTATGGTGCACAAATTGCGGTGTTACGGTACGAAGTTAGACAGTGCAGTTGGCGATTCGGGTTTTGTCGAAGGTGTATTGTTTAATTGGACGCGAGGAAATTTCTATGCACTGAGAACAAAATATTTGAACATTTATTTGTGGGATATAAAGTCTATTTCACAAAAATAAATTTTGTACAACAAATAAATTTTCAAGTATTTTTTCTTAAAATAAGTGGTTTTCTATACAAAATACTTGAAAATTTATTTGTGAGTTAAAAATTTCTTTCATAGGAATAATCTTTGTTTTTCACAGAAATAAACTTTATTTCATAGTAATAATATATTACTGTAGGATATACTTTATATCCTACAAATAATTTTTTAGTTGTTTTTGTCACAGTGTAACTGTTTTTATATATAGCTGCTTAAGAATCCGGCTCAAATGCGGTTTAATTAATCATTTGATATGATATTTACAATTCAGTTTCGCGTATTTCAATTTCAGTAATTTATATTTTGCTCCTTTTTCGCTTCATATTGTTTCGTTTAGGATATTAATAAAAGAAACGAGCTACTTCTTTCGAATCTTGTACATTTTCTAAACTTCAAAAACTGGTGATTACCAAACTATTTCTATGATATTTTTTCAGACGAAATAGACTTCGTCGAAACGATATTTTGTTCATATCGAGAATTAACGTAACAATCAATTATGCAGGAGAAACTAGTAATTTTAATTTTGTAGGTCATTGCAGATACTTCGACGAATCCGAGGTCGGCGATTCGAGTCTGCAGTAGTTTGTAAGGGAAATTTCGGTAAATTTGCTCGGTCTTGACGTCAGCAATATATATAGCTAAATCGACTATCATACTACTTTAAAACGAGATGTAGTCCATTTAAATATATATAGCGTATCTCACTGATGTTTCATGTTATCTGTCGCATCTTTGTCAAATTAGAGAATATTTTCCTTTATTAGGGGAATAAATTATTTCATCGTCTTCTACGCAACATTTTAACATTTAACTGCAGGCATCTTTTTATGTCGTTAAACATGAAATTAAAATTTTATCAACATCCACTCTTAAGCGCGCGCAGGGAGATACGAAATTAGGTCGCGTCTTTTATTTATGCATCTGAGACGCTTACTTCGCAAGAAAGCTCTTCGTTTTTAATAATTTACAACTAGAAACTACTACACTTCATCGATATATAAGTCTCCATTATTTATTTTTAATAGTATTGAAGTGGTACACATTTTCACGCGTGCGCTTGATCTACTCGCAATATATTATTATGCATAGCGCGACTCATTTAATCTTAATGATGTTAAGTATTTCCATAGTCTTTGAAATTGTCGAAGAATAACTATGTGCTGAACGATCTAGTTTACAGCGAATAAAATATAATTGTATGTGATGCTACTTTGTTATCGATAAACAGTAACGCGATATACAAATCCTAAATAAAAATTCGTTCAATCATTCCAAACATAATGATACATACTTTTTAGTTGCATTACTTTTGCCACACGGTGCTAAGTGCAGTGCCTCTATTTTACCGACATCTTGTAGTAAGGCGTTTCACCGACGGTAAAACAAAGTATCATCGGTGGAATAGAAGGGAATTTACTTTAATCAGAGAGAAGCCTGGGCAGCGATCACGTAACTTCGTGCGGAACTTTTCATTTTTCACTTTTCGCTCTATCGATTTCACGTGAACTTTTTCATTGTTCACGCAATCGAGTAACTCTATGCGTGAAAAGCACAAATCACTAAACATGGTTCCTATATGATTTCAATATCGGCTAAATCAGTTGTATCCATCGGCTGTAGAACTTATTATAATTGTGAACTTATTATATTAATATAACCTCAAAAACATCGCTATAACCTTAGGACTGTTATGTTTCCTGTATCTCACTACAGCAGTAGCATAATATATTCCGCATTCATCATGTCACTAGATTTTCGCTTTTCCGTCAACACATTTCATGGCTAACAAGTTCACCTGAAAAATTTCACGTTTCTACGCTTCGCCGAGTTTAGTGATCACGAGTTCATGTAAAACTTTTCACTTTTCACGTTTCCGCCTTAGGGTAAAACATGATCGCTGCCCAGAAAGCGGCACCAGTTTGATTTTAATGACCAGAGCTAAGCGCATTTTTGAGACGCCATCTAACAAAGTGCGCTTTTACTACGTTCGTTAGAAACATTTTCACGATGGTAACGATAAAATGTGCCTGGTTCGTGCTGTTGTACTTCCGTACAATAATAGTAAGTTAGAAAAGAACAGACGTCCAATCGTTCTGTTCTTATCTGACCACTGATGAGCGGACCATGCGACGTAGACACGAAGCGAGCGCGCGGCAAATTTATCGCAAAGCTAGGTTATCTCTTATCAGTTTGGTCTTTCTGGCTCTGCGTTCTGCGTAATTATGTAAGGAAAAAATATTTGGAAAGTAGACAATATGAAACAATAAATAAATATACAAATTTAAACATGACGATCATACTTTTTGCTTATTTCTCGGCAGCAAAAGATATCGATATGATTCAAAGAAAACAATGTTCTCCACAATTTATCCTGTTGGAATTCAGAATTTACAATAATACTAATAATAGTAATACTACAATAATACTATTAATAATAGTTCGTTAAATAAGCCGTGGAAATGTGCATACTTTTCGATGTCGCTGACAACCATTTCATTACCGATTGCATTTTTCGGGCAATTCTCGGCAATGACTGAAGATATTAAGGTGATTCAAAGGACACTATCTGCCAAAGCGCACAATTCATTTTATTGGAATTGATAATTTATAATAATACGAATAATGCTATATTCACACTGGACAAGATTAGTTATCAGCGATGAGCGAAGTCCACTGAAGGTATTCATATGAAGGAACATTGCGAAACCTTTTCAAAGGCGAATGTTTCTTTAGAAAACTCTAAAAAACTATCCGAAATAGTGCTCTCTACGCTAACGCGAAATAACTTATAACCTACCATAACAAAGCCTACTTTCGGCCTATACGCAGTATAAGTACCACTGTGCATGCGCGAGAACCCGTATGTGCTCCAATGACAAATCTAATGTTATGGGGGTGATTTTGGGATGTTGGAAAAATATTTTCACGGTACTGGGTGTGCTACAGAGTCACACAAACATCCGTTGTCACCCCGGAAACGATACAGGACGAAATAAGCATATCTGACGTAATTTTCGAAAATAGACCTTTTCAAAGGCGAATGTTTCTTTAGAAAACC
>NW_022639464.1:1765277-1765647 GCF_010583005.1 Odontomachus brunneus
CTGTCGTTTCAAAGGCGAATGTTTCTTTAGAAAACCCTAAAAAACCCTAAAAAACTCTAAAAAACCATCCGAAATAGTGCTCTCTACGCTAACGCGATATAACTTATATAACCTACCATAACCCAGCCTAACTTCGGTCTATGCGCAGAATAAGTACAACTGTGCAGGCGCGAGAATCCGTATGTGCTACTATGACGGATCTAACGTTATGAGGGTGATTCTGGGATGTTGGAAAAATATTTTCAAGGTACTAGGTGTGCTACAGAGTCACACAAACACTCGTTGTCATCCCGGAAACGATACAGAACGAAATAAGCATATCTGACGTAATTTTCAAAAATAGACCTTTTCAAAGGCGAATGTTTCTTTA
>NW_022639464.1:1765924-1766484 GCF_010583005.1 Odontomachus brunneus
GTGCTACTATGACGGATCTAACGTTATGGGGGTGATTCTGGGAAGTTGGTAAAATATTTTCAAGGTAGTGGGTGTGTTACAGAGTCACACAAACACGCGTTGTCTCCCTGGAAACGATACAGAACGAAATAAGCATATCTGTCGTAATTTTCGAAAATAGACCTTTTCAAAGGCGAATGTTTCTTTAGAAAACCCTAAAAAACTATCCCAAATAGTGCTCTCTACGCTAACGCGAAATAACTTATAACCTACCATGACATAGCCTACTTTCGGCCTATGCGCAGAATAAGTACCACTGCGCATGCGCGAGAATCCGTATCTGCTACTATGACAAATCTAACGTTATGGGGGTGATTCTGGGATGTTGGTAAAATATTTTCAAGGTACTGGGTGTGCTACAGAGTCACACAAACACGCTTTGTCTCCCTGGAAACGGTACAGAACGAAATAAGCATATCTGTCGTAATTTTCGAAAATACCTTTTCAAAGGCGAATGTTTCTTTAGAAAACACTATAAAACTATCCGAAATAGTGCTCTCTACGCTAACGCGAAATAACTT
>NW_022639464.1:1766494-1766644 GCF_010583005.1 Odontomachus brunneus
ATGTCTTCTCGAAATTGATCTTTAGCAACCGCGAAAATTACTTTAAAAAACTGTGAAAAATTAGCCTACATTACGCTCTACATGCTAACGTTATATGACATAACCTGCAGTAACCTGATCAACTTTCGGTCCCTGCGCAATAGGTTCCAC
>NW_022639464.1:1766890-1767326 GCF_010583005.1 Odontomachus brunneus
GACATTGAACACATTGTTATCCAAGTGACGATGCAGAGCGAAATACGCACGACTTCACGTCATTTTCGATAATACTTTGCAAACGCGAAAATTTCTTTAACAACTTTAAAAATTATCCCCGGCTTAACTAACTTGGCTTAATAAATTAGCAAAGACTCAAAACATTTTGTTTTGAATCTTGGCTTAATAATTCACGGAAATACAAAACACTTCGTTCAAATCTCGACTAAATAATTTAGCGGTGCCTCAAAACAAGTCAGTTCGAATCTCTGTTTAGCGGAATCTCAAAACACTCAGGCCTGAGAGCCTGGGCTTAATTTAATTTGTTGTCTTTAATTTGTCGAAATTTCATTTGTCGTCTTATCAACATCAAACGCATATGAATAAGAAAATATCTCTGAATAAGAGATATTATAGTCGTATATAATACGACATA
>NW_022639464.1:1767336-1767403 GCF_010583005.1 Odontomachus brunneus
GAACTTTAAAGTTATCCCCGGCTTAACTAACTTGGCTTAATAAATTAGCAAAGACTCAAAACATTTT
>NW_022639464.1:1767707-1767836 GCF_010583005.1 Odontomachus brunneus
AAATTTCATTTGTCGTCTTATTAACATCAAACGCATATGAATAAGAAAATATTTCTGAATAAGAGATATTATAGTCGTATATAATACGACATAACAAATTATAAATTATATTAATCAAATAATATATAT
>NW_022639464.1:1768085-1769408 GCF_010583005.1 Odontomachus brunneus
CCTAATCAAACATTTCGATGTTGCAACGTAGTAGGCTGCAATACAGTTCCGCAATATTTTTGCGAAGACAATTCCGCAATGTTTTTGTGGATAACAACTCCGCAATACTTTTGCGAAGACAATTCCGCAATGCTTTTGCAGATAACAACTCCGCAATATTTTTGCGAAGTTTGCTCGCGACTCTTTCGCAAATATGATCCGGTGAAATTCGCAAACCTATCAAATTAATAATCGCGAACGCGAGCGTAAATGAAAAATAAAAAACTATGAATATTATGACGATAGAGAAAGATTTTATTCAAAATTTACGCGAAAAAAATGTTACCGCATACCGCGTCTTTGTTCGATGGAACTTGTCGCGCAAGTAAATAAACAACTGCTCGCATGTCTGATTTGTGTTTCGCATTTTTCAAGAGAAATTAACGCTCGCTAGCATTGTCTCTATTGTGTCCCACGTTAGGAAACTCTATATAACTCTAAGTTAAAAATTAAAACCTGAAAATTTTCCGACGATCGTGAAAGTAATTTTGCGAGCAGTTTATATAATCACGTTAGATCGCTTCGCGTAGGTGTCGCACGATATTGAATTTTACTTAATAACGAAGTAATAACGAACTCTATTTTATAAAATGCAATCGCGATTCAAGCTCACGCAAGAGAGAAAATTGAGAAAATTAACGACCGGTGGAAGATCTATGACACGGGTGATATGATTGCACATTTTCTGTGGCGCAATCACTTTGCGCGTTGGCGCAATCTTTTTGTGCGTTGGTGCACTGCTCGAGACATCTGGAAGATCGCATTCAATAACACTGAATAATTTTACAAAATTCTGAATGTTTAGAGCGTATACTCAATACTTTAAGAATCTACCAGATTGTGGGGGTTTGATTAATTAAAATTTCCTTTGACAAAAATCGTCGACCAAAGAATAATTTAAGTTAATCAATTTCTAAATATATATACATTGGGAGAGAAATACTTGAAAATTTATTTGCCAAATTTATGAAAAATATGCATTATCATTAGTATTATTATTTGAAAAAGCGATCTTCCAATTGTTTCGAACAGTATGATTTTTATTGGACGGCACGTACACATACTATAACTACAGCAAAGTAAATCGCATTGATTCGATAAGCATGCACTACATCGAAAGACTTTTTGTCTTTCTATTATCAATATGTTTCTTGTTTTGACTCATCAAGCTGCCGATCAGAGTAGCCACATTCTGCTTTCGTTTTTGGAACAAAAAAATTTTGCTGATTAGATTTGTGTATTGATGACGAGTGAAGAAGTTTGAAGGATTAAAAAAAAAAATAA
>NW_022639464.1:1771141-1772060 GCF_010583005.1 Odontomachus brunneus
AGTTGCTTTCCTATGCGTAATAGCAATTATTAAGTAATAACCGAAAGTAATTAATTAAATAATAATCGAATAAAAAAGTAATAATACTCGAATATTAAATGGTAGTGATAATATCTGTTCGATAATCGTGTGATAATATCCGCGAGTGGATAATAACGAAATAATGATAATCAAATAATCAGTAATAACAATGGACAACGGCTCTAACAAAAACTCTAGGCTCCACAAAGGCTAGGTAAACAGACTTTCGGCTCGCTCTTGTCGCTGACTGAGCGGCGCTTGAGGGGCCGCGCGGCCGGGTCATGTAAACACGCGTGCGCGAGCACGTGCTCCAGCTAGAGATACAAGTGAGCTCGTAAGAGTGTGCGTTTGTTTGTACTTTTTCGTTGCATTGCTGTACTAGTACAATAAGTAATGTGAGGCCACAAACTTCTATATAACTACTAGACTGCTAACTCCCTTATATATTACTATATAAAATTGACCTCGAAAAGTATGTATCAGGCATGGAAAAAAGGTATCTGCGCATGCCTGAAACTGGTGTTCTAGAAGAAGAGAGGATATAAATATAATATGGCCGATGCTACCTGCTTAACTTTTAGAGGGCCAGGATTTGAGAGGGCATATCCGCCTTAGTAAAGTGGTAAAAAAGGTATCTTATATCATGGATTGACCATACACTAAGTATCGATCATGGGTAGTGCCAATATATTGGCTTTCCGGTACGGAAGGGATCAGCCCGTATATAAAATTTCAAATTCAAGAAAAATACTTCTTTCACATCAATTTGTAAGTGTAAATATGCGTTTTCGATGTATTTTTTGACGTAGAATCCAAATCTGATGTCAAAAATACAATAAACCTGAAAACAACCCCTATAAAATTACAAAAACTACCTCTTTTATCACGCAATTTTAAT
>NW_022639464.1:1772114-1772429 GCF_010583005.1 Odontomachus brunneus
CAATTTTAATTTTTTTTATTTGAAAGTGCAGATATATATTTCCGATGTATTTGCCAGAAATAGTTAATTTAAATAGTTTGTTTGATTAGGTGCGCTGAGAGAACTGAGCTCACCTTTTTTTGAAAGTTTGTTTTTTTGTATTTAATGACCGGAAATATTTAAAATTGTTGCAAAGAGCTCTAGAACTTTTCAAGACAGTATCAAAACTTTAAAAAAAATGTCACATTTTGAAATATGGTGTGCTAAGTCTTGGCACACCATATTCAAAAATATGACATTTTTTTTTGCAGTTCTGATACTCTCTTGAAAAGTTCT
>NW_022639464.1:1772777-1773586 GCF_010583005.1 Odontomachus brunneus
TAGACATTTTCAAGGGCGAATGTTTCTTTAAAAAACCCTAAAAAACTATCCGAAATAGTGCTCTTTAAGCTAACGCGAAATAACTTATAACCTACCATAACCCAGCCTACCTTCGGCCTATGCGAAGAATACGTACAACTGTGCAGGCGCGAGAATCCGTATGTGCTACTATGACGGATCTAACGTTATGAGGGTGATTCTAGGATGTTGGAAATATATTATCAAGGTATTGGGTGTGCTATAGATTCACACAAACACGCGTTGTCTCCCTGGAAACTATACCGAACGAAATAAGCATATCTGTCGTAATTTTCGAAAATAGACCTTTTCAAAGGCGAATGTTTCTTTAGAAAACCCTAAAAAACTATCCCAAATAGTGCTCTCTACGCTAACGCGAAATAACTTATAACCTACCATAACCCAGCCTACCTTCGGCCTATGCGAAGTATACGTACAACGGTGTAGGCGCGAGAATCCGTAAGTGCTACTATGACGGATCTAACGTTATGGGGGTGATTCTGGGATGTTGGTAAAATATTTTCAAGGTACTGGGTGTGCTACAGAGTCACACAAACACGCGTTGTCTCCCTGGAAACTATACAGAACGAAATAAGCATATCTGTCGTAATTTTCGAAAATAGACCTTTTCAAAGGCGAATGTTTCTTTAGAAAACCCTAAAAAACTATCCGAAATAGTGCTCTCTACGCTAACGCGAAATAACTTATAACCTACCATAACCCAGCCTACCTTCGGCCTATGCGAAGAATACGTACAACTGTGCAGGCGCGAGAATCCGTAAGTGCTACTA
>NW_022639464.1:1773843-1774177 GCF_010583005.1 Odontomachus brunneus
AATGTTTCTTTAGAAAACCCTAAAAAACTATCCGAAATAGAGCTCTCTACGCTTAAGCGAAATAACATATAACCTAACATAACCCAGCCTACCTTCGGCCTGTGCGAAGAATACGTACAACTGTGCAGGCGCGAGAATCCGTATGTGCTACTATGACGGATCTAACGTTATGGGGGTGATTCTGGGATGTTGGTAAAATATGTTCAAGGTACTGGGTGAGCTAGAGAGTCACACAAACACGCTTGTCTCCCCGGAAACTATAAAGAACGAAATAAGCATATCTGTCGTAATTTTTGAAAATAGACATTTTCAAAGGCGAATGTTTCTTTAGAAA
>NW_022639464.1:1778048-1778859 GCF_010583005.1 Odontomachus brunneus
CCACAACATCTGCTCGCGTGATAAGTACGCGTCTCAAATCGTGTTAATTGTTGCCTTAATTATGTTGCAGTAAAAATGCGGTATTAAAAGTCGGCGCGAAATAATTTAGAAAATAACGCGGCATCTCCCGCGACGCGCTCGCCTCGGCGGCTGATAGCGTTATGACGTACGCGCGCCTTGCCGGGCCCCCCTTACCCAGCGACGCTCAGTCAACGGCCCGAGCGGCCGTTACGACGGTCGGTTTACCTAGCCTTTGTGGAGCCTAGAGTTTTTGTTAGAACCGTTATCCAGATATTGTTATTACCGATTATTCGATCATCATTATTTCGTTATTATTCACTCCCGGATATTATCATACGATTGTCGCGAGCAAATATTATTATCACTACCATTTAATATTCAAGTATATTATTACTTCTTTATTCTCAATTATTATTTAATTATTGCTATTACGTATAGTAAAGGCTATTACGTATAGTAAAGCAACTCGGGCGTGCCGTTACGACAATTTTTTTACCTCGTCTTTAATCAGTTATTATTGCCGTTGCCTAGTTATTGTTATTCATTGTAATAACAATAATAATTTTATTAATATTTGCTCGATAATGGTAGTGATAATAATACCTGCTCGACAATCGTGTGATAATAGCCGCGAGCGGATAATAACTGAATAACGATAATCGAATAATCGGTAATAACAATGAATAACAATAACTGTAACGGCAATAATAACTGATTGAAGACGAGGTAAAGAAATTGTCGGCCGCCCGAGTTGCTTTCCTATGCGTAATAGCAATTATTAAGTAATAAC
>NW_022639464.1:1779362-1779675 GCF_010583005.1 Odontomachus brunneus
CATGGGTAGTGCCAATATATTGGCTTTCCGGTCCGGAAGGGATCAGCCCGTATATAAAATTTCAAATTCGAAAAAAATACTTCTTTCACATCAATTTGTAAGTGTAAATATGCGTTTTCGATGTATTTCTCGACGTAGAATCCAAATCTGATGTCAAAAATACAATAAACCTGAAAACAACCCCTATAAAATTACAAAAACTACCTCTTTTATCACGCAATTTTAATTTTTTTTATTTGAAAGTGCAAATATATATTTCCGATGTATTTGCCAAAAATAGTTAATTTAAATAGTTTGTTTGATTAGGTGCGCT
>NW_022639464.1:1780620-1780938 GCF_010583005.1 Odontomachus brunneus
CTAGAACTATTGTAAAACAAACCGGAACTCTAAAGGAATAGTTAATTTAAATTGTTTTTTTGATTAGCTGCGAGAACTTAGCGCACCTTTTTTTGAAAGTCTGTTTTTTTGTATTTAATGACCGGAACTATTTAAAATTGTTGCATAGAGCTCTAGAACTTTTCAAGAGAGTATCAGAACTCTAAAAAAAATGTCACATTTTTGAATATGGTGTGCCAAGTTCAGCCAATACTTGGCACACCATATTTCAAAATGTGACATTTTTTTTAGAGTTATGATACTCTCTTGAAAAGTTCTAGAGCTCTTTGCAACAATTTT
>NW_022639464.1:1781120-1782382 GCF_010583005.1 Odontomachus brunneus
ACTTTTAAAAAAAGGTGCGCTAAGTTCTCGCAGTACACCTAATCAGTAAAATCAACTATTTCTTTAGAACTATTGTTATATATGATATAGAACCCTAGAACTATTGTAAAAAAAACGGGAACTCTAAAGAAATAGTTAATTTAAATAGTTTTTTTAGATTAGGTGCGCTGCGCGAACTTAGCGCACCTTTTTTTGAAAATCTATTTTTTTGTATTTAATGAACGGAACTATTTAAAATTGTTGCATAGAGCTCTAGAACTTTTCAAAAGAGTACTAGAACTCTAAAAAAAATGTCACATTTTTAAATATAGTGTGCCAAGTTCACATAAGACTTGGCACACCGCCTGTATGAAGTTAGCCCCCCACTTTTCGAATTTATTAATTTTGACAGTTGTGCTGATTTGTGCTAGGTTTGTGCTACATTGTGCTCGAATTATAAATTTTTAATACGAAAAATGAGTGAGAAAAATGGATAAAACCGTTTTTTTTTTTGGTAGCCCCCCACTTTTTGATTTTCGAAATTTTTTTTATTGTGCTAGGTTGTGCTAAGTTGTGCTAACATTGTGCTAAAGTATTATCTTCAAAAAATAATCATGAAAGGAATAAAACGAAAAAAACGATTTTAGGCAGAAAAGTAGAAAAGTAAGATTTATATTCGTATAAGTCAACCAAACAATATATAATTATATATCTGAGTTGCTCTAGGCTAGCACAAGTCAGCACAAGCTTCAGTTTCGCGAACACTAGAATTTAAAGGGCACTTTACTCTTGACCGCGGCCCTTCGCGCTCGCAGTCTATGTCATTAATCACGACTTCTAGACTTTGGATCTACTCAGAATTGCATATCTGAGTTGTGCTAGCCTAGCACAACTCAGCACAAGTTTCATTTTGCGCCAGCACAAGAATTTAAAGGGCACTTTACTTTTGACCGCGACCCTTCGCGCTCGAAACCTATGTCATTAATCACGACTTCTAGACTTTGGATCGACTCAGAATTGCATATCTGAGTTGTGCTAGCATAACGCAAGTCAGCACAAGTTTCAGTTTCGCCAGCACAAGAATTTAAAGGGCACTTTACTTTTGACCGCGACCCTTCGCGCTCGCAGTCTACGTCATTAATCACGACTTCTAGACTTTGGATCGACTCAGAATTGCATATCTGAGTTGTGCTAGCATAACGCAAGTCAGCACAAGTTTCAGTTTCGCCAGCACAATAATCTAAAGGGCACTTTACTCTTGACCGCGGCCCTTCGCGCTCGCA
>NW_022639464.1:1782482-1793161 GCF_010583005.1 Odontomachus brunneus
TTGTGCTAGCCTAGAGCAACTCAGATATATAATTATATATTGTATGGTTGACTTATACGAATATAAATCTTACTTTTCTTCTTTTCTGCCTAAAATCGTTTTTTTCGTTTTATTCCTTTTATGATTATTTTTCGAAGATAATACTTTAGCACAATGTTAGCACAACTTAGCACAACCTAGCACAATAAAAAAAATTTCGAAAATCAAAAAGTGGGGGGCTACCAAAAAAAACGGTTTTTTCCATTTTTCTCGCTCATTTTTCGTATTAAAAATTTATAATTCGAGCACAATGTAGCACAAACCTAGCACAACTGTCAAAATTAATAAATTCGAAAAGTGGGGGGCTAACTTCATACAGGCCTGTATATACCAGGCTAAAAGTACGCAATCGCTAACCGATGGTACGATTTCTCAACACCTAGATAACTCAACTTTGGATCATCATGCGATTCGCAATTCTTTGTTACGCAATTTCTTCGGTAGTATTAATTTCCATTGATTCAGGTCGGTCATCATGTCCAAGACCACAGGTCTCGTTCGCCGGAAAGATAGTCTATCGTCCATTATTCTCTAATGCGGAAGGTGTTTCAGATGTCGAAGCACTTCCGTGTAGCGCCTACGATATCAGGTATCCGAAATGTCAAGCTGAGGATCTTGCTCAACGGTAGTCGCAACCAAAACCTTCCCGTCGGTCTCGTACATACGGGAGAGTGCATCAGGAACATAATTAAAAGCCCCCTTACGAGCTATGTGAACCTGGCACCCTACTTGAAAAAATAAATTTTTTCTACGTAAAAAGTTAGCATTTTGTTTGTAGTTGTCGTAACAATAATTTGTAGTAACAATAATTTCGTTTGTAGTTCCATCCATTAAAAATTAAAAAAATTAAAAAAAATGAGTAGCGCCTCATTTTGAGATAACTCAAATCTGCAAGCGGGTGACGTTTCTAAATCGTTTGTAGTTGTTTGTAGTGATTTTGGTTTTGTTTGTAGTCGAACCGTTTAAAAGTTACAACAATTTAACAAAACGCCTAAGGGCCAACTTTGCCATTTTTTGAGATATCTCAAATCTGCAAGCGGGTGACGTTTCTAAATCGGTTGTAGTTGTTTGTAGTGATTTTGGTTTTGTTTGTAGTCGAACCGTTTAAAAGTTACAACAATTTAACAAAACGCCTAAGGGCCAACTTTGCCATTTTTTGAGATATCTCAAATCTGCAAGCGGGTGACGTTTCTAAATCGTTTGTAGTGATTTTGGTTTTGTTTGTAGTCGAACCGTTTAAAAGTTACAACAATTTAACAAAACGCCTAAGGGCCAACTTTGCTGAGATATCTCAAAAAATGGCAAAGTTGGCCCTTAGGCGTTTTGTTAAATTGTTGTAACTTTTAAACGGTTCGACTACAAACAAAACCAAAATCACTACAAACGATTTAGAAACGTCACTCGCTTGCAGATTTGAGTTATCTCAAAATAGGGTGCTACTCATTTTTTTAAATTTTTGTAATTTTTAATGGATGGAACTACAAACGAAATTATTGTTAATACAAATTATTGTTACGACAACTACAAACAAAATGCTAACTTTTTACGTAGAAAAAATTTATTTTTTCAAAAGTCGGGTGCCAGGTTCACATAGCTCCTCTTACGATGTACAATTTCATAGTCGTACTCCAACAACTGAAGCACTCAACGAGCTAATTAGCCAGTAGAATTGCAACTTTACACCTCCTTAAGTTATCGGCGCCTCCGCCATCTTCGGACGCGCCCCCGCGACCTACACCCTCTCCCTAACTGAGCCGAGCGCGGGACGTCGATTTCTCGCAAATTTTTTCACGAGGTCGCCCTCGGCTACTCTATTCGTTTCCCCCCAGTACGTGGACGACTCCCGTCTGTGCGAAAAATTCAACGGCTATCGCGAGGGAAGTGGGCGTAGATGGCTTCTCGTTCGCGGTATTCAATTCATAGCGGAGCAACCGCTATCGCAAGATAGACAAGATATCGCCCGTACTCAATTTATGCAAAGCGAACTCACTCCGCATCTGCTCGAGTCCTAACAAAGCGACCCATTCGTCTAAATCCCCATCTTCCGACATCTCCACTCTGCTCAGTATATCGAGAATTCATCTATCAAATTCGACAATTGCATGACAATCGATTATAGAGGCGGCTATAACCGCAATCTGAATAACAACCAATTATATTCGAAGCGTTCCTAGCGAAGAATAGTTAACCGACTATGAATCTATTCTCTATATTGACACCTACTTCAACACAACATTAATGGATAACCTATACGAAATCCAACAGTCGACTCGAGAATAATAATACTCCTAAATCGCTCCGAATTCAACGTCAGAATTGTTCTCGTAATATTTGCCTTACGACTTGCTCGCCTCTATTCGACCGCGAGCGCGAACGCGGGCAGAAAACTCTTAATGCTAGCATCTAATAGACCGCGATGTCCAACATCACAACCGACGCGAACACAGAAAATCTCCTACGACAGTGAACGTGCCACAATAATAAACACACAATAATAAACACGAATACGGCAAGAGAATGCATACAGGAAATCTTAAATTCGTCTCAATATCCAGCGCGATAGTAAATGCGAACACTGCAAGAGAATCTTTCACAGGCAGCTTCTAACGCGTCGTGATACCCAACATTCTATTGCGAGCGTGAACAACGGCCATAAAAACCATTCGCCGGCGAGTGAAAGCGAACCGCAACACGTAAACACACGCCGCGCGGCCTTCCAGCCGGCAGGAACACGCAAGACCCTTCCACGCTCGCGATACCGCGTCATGCGCTTACCACTTTACTTTCGCCCGTTCGCGGATTCCTTCCTGTAAGAAACGGATTAACAAGAAAAAACACATAGGAAAACATGTAAGGCAAGATAAAACTCTCAATGATTTTACCTTAATAAATTAGCCGTCAGACTCCTCAAATTCTCTTTCCCCCGTGTCGTGACATCCGAATCTCATTCTTATTTTCTTCGAGCAATTTTGTGGCCTCACGTTGGGCACCAATTTTTGTGATCGTTTTTCTCGCGCGAGATGTGAGGAGGATGAGCAAAACTTCGTTCCCCCCGATAAGGCGACGGCCGAACCCACCGGCTGCTCACTCAATCGTTGATAGAGTGGCGTGGTTCTGTTTATCTCTTATATTGAATAATTATGACGCGTGAGCGGAAGGCAAGAGAGGCGGTTGAAGTAACGACTCCGAAATTCAAATAGATAGCAATAACATTTATTACGGTCGACGTGGCAATGTCGACTGCTCGCATCGGGTAACAATGGTTGCGGCTTCACGTCGCGTGATCATCCCGTATCCGAATTCCTTGTCGAGAATTCGTCTCCCCGGCGAACGTATTCGCGGTGGAAGGCTCTCTCTCCAATATTCCCACGACTCTAATTCCCTCGCAAAAAGTGTTGGGCGCCAACCGGGCGATCCCTAGCTGTAACCTACACAGCGAATTCGCACGGAAACCATCCTATCTAATGAGGCTCTTACGCGTGAGTCTATATCGCGCACCGCCGAAATCTCTCGCTGCGACCGACTCGCAAGTATTCGCTTTGACACGTTAACCGATCTTGTACACGTGCCGTCCGTATATCCGTGTGACTCGTACACGATGACGCGTCACTCACACACTGCTGCTTGTGGATGAACCACGAGCAGCACGGAGGCGGCTAGCGGTAAGCGATCGTCGGACGCTTGGAGAGGGAATAGTGGTGGGAGTCGCGGCGATCTTCCATCCTCAATCGCAGACGTAAAAGCGAGAGAGATAGCATTATAAGACGTCGTGGACAGAAATGCCGTCCTAAAATATGTGACACACTAAGAAAACGCTTGACTCACACTGTCTTGTCTGTACGTGAGCAATACGCGGTGTCCCGACTTCGCTCGCTCTAATATCCATGTATTTTTTTCTTATTAGCAAGGAAATTACTGTAATGTAAAAGGAGATGTTGGGAAAGGGTTTTCAGGAGACTTCGACAAGTACTTATTAATAGCTGCTCTTAAAAAAAAAAATATTAGATTTATTTCGATATAGAATACTAAATCAATATAGAATACTTCAACAATACAGCGCTTGTAAAGGTTGTCGAAGTAATGTATTTTTAATTTTAGTGTTGCATAAACACGCGAGATATAATTATTTCATATTTTATGCGTTCGAGTATTATTTCATCGTTATAAAATGATGCGGCAGGCGAGGGAGGATTAACTGACGAGATATGATTTCTCGCTCTCGTCCCGATACGTTAAAACAATCGCGATACCAAAAGCTAGGTGCGACCAGACGAATTCATGAGTACCGTCGAGAAATGATAGCCGCTATTACGGAACCCGAGCGTTTAAATTTTCCTAATGTGGACGTGGCTGTAGCTCGCTTACCAATTCTCCTGCGTCGACCTTGCTCGACCTTCACTGCCGCTTGCTTTCCACCTTGATCTCGAGGCTTCGCTCGCTATTGTCTTAAGTCGCTTTTCTTGTCCGCTCGCTATCGCGTCGCACCGCGCAGTGGCGACCTTCCTCGGCTCGCGATCCTCGCCGCCGTTTGCCGCTTTTTCCTATTGGTTCCTGTGAGATCCTGGTCCTGTCACGAGCGCCTTGCGGGCCCGCGTCCGAAAATTTTGATTTCCCTTGGTGCGGGAAGATATTGGCTCTCGGACGGTAACCGAATAATTCGCGATTGTGGCCGGCGGCTGTTGGAGGGTTTTCCTTCCAGGGCGTTCCTTGGAATGTCATCCTCCCGGCTCAGCATCTCCGCGGTCCGCGGAGTTCCTTATGATGCCTCTCGTCTTTCACGACGTAAGGTGAACCCCGTCCCTGCTCTACTCGTCCTCGAGGCCTCGTTCCCCGCAGGCTCTCTCTTCCGCTCTCCGATTCGCCGTATGTGACTCCATCATCTCGTACCTGTCGCACTTAACAAAACAAAAGATACAACCGCGAGGCCTCGCACGTAAAAACCGTGCGCGGCAAAACCTACGCTGCCATCCTTCTCATGGAAGAAGGAGTCGCGAATCTGACGCTCCTTATCTCCTGGATCAAATTCTTAAGCCTACTTAGTGACTGGCGAAACCGCCACGTCACATCGTATATTTGACGTATTATAGATATTTCAATCAAGTCTTTCTAATCTCCTTCTTTGTAATTATTTTATAACAGGGTTGCGAGTAACAGAATTGAGAGAATTATTTTTCTAATTAATTGTCGTGTTTAATTGGCGATTAATATAAGCCAATTTAATTGGAGTTTTATTGATAATTGATTTCAAGAAATGTAATCGAAGTCTATTCAATTGATAATTGATTTCAATAAATTCAATTAAAGACTGTTCAATTGATAGTTAATATGAGCGAAGGAAATTAAAGGTCGTTTAATTAATACTAAACTTAGTAAATTTAATCGACAATTAAGCAAATTTAACCAATTCAATCGAAGATTGTTTGGTGACAATTGATATGGTTAATATTCTCCTCAATGTGGATCCTACTTACCGCTTCTGAATCATCGGCATCTTCCATGATGTTACTCTGATACTGAGTATAATTATTATCCATAAAACCAATTGTAATTTTAAATAATCAAACATTCTTTGATTGGATCGATTGAATGTGCTCAGTAGTTAATTAAACAATTTTTAATTAAATTTGCTAAGTGCAGTTGTCAATTAAATGGCTTTTAATAAAATTTACCAAATTTAAATGGCTTTTAATAAAATTTAAGAAAATTTACTAAAATTCAATTTTTATTTTTTTACGATCTTTGATTTCTTTTGCTCAGGTCAATTGTTAATTGGATACTTTTTAATCGATTTCATTAAATATTCTTCCATTGATTTTCCTAGAATCAATTGTCATGAGTTGAATTAAAACATATTTTTGTCCAAATCAATTAAATTAAGACAATTTTTATGAATGCTCTTTTACAACTCTGCTTTGTAAGTACATACAGAATTTCTTGTAACAATATCATAAAAGAGAATATACATTTCGGGCAATTTGGGAAGCACGCAAATTTTAAGTTTACTTCTTTTTCATTCAATTTCACTTGCTGAATCAATCACTTGAGTCATCCGAGAATCACAATCAAAATAGTCTTAGTATGTGGGAAGAATTTTAAGACATTTTATGAACAGAAGAAATCAATAACAGATTTGGTTATTTTAGTTACTTTACATTAGCGAATTTCTCAGTTCATTTTTATTAATATCGTAGCTTTTACTAAGCAGTCAAGAACAAATTAAACTTTGTTCTCTTCTGAGTTTTAGTAGAGAATATGTGTTTCTTTAACAGTAGCAGAAAGAGGAGAAATAGAGTGTATTATGCAGACATATCAGAGGACATAAAGAGAGAGAGATTTTTCTCGAATACTCGACGTGGAACTGATTGTTTCGTCTTTACTATCGTCGACTGTATCGTCCCTTATTTTTCTGCACACTACAAAAGAATAAAGAATATGAGAGAATGGATATCGATTTTAATTAAGACTGATGAATATTCCTAAACATTTGTTGTCAAAATATTAATATATCTTTCTTTGCAATACCTTTTTTAAAATATGTTAAAGCATCAAAACAAAAAAAAAACTTTAACAAATATAGTTTCGTCAACTAGTAATTTTTTGTTTATTACATTTTACATCCATTAAAAATAGAAAATTAACGTTTTACAGCATTATCGATTGAAACGAAATTTAGGTTTAACAAAAAATTAGTTTCCAAATAACTAGAAAGTGATCAGTACTTTTTATTAGGATGAACTAATTATAATTAATTGATATTTGTGTCCATAAAGAATGACTTCACGCCTATCGTAAGCGCGGAAGAGTTTCAACTTTCCAATAGTCTTTATCCGAAGTCGCTATAACATTCATAAGTCGCATAAGGTAGAATTTTATCGGGGCATGCCCCAAATCCGAAAGAGCCTAGATAGGCATGCCCTAAAATAGTCTTGGCATCGTTGGGCCTAGAAAGGGTATACAAAAACAAATTCTGAGTAGAATTTCCTTAACAGACCCTGAAGAGGCACTATTGGGGATGTTCCTAACTAGGCCTACCACTGTTGCGCCTAGAAAGGACCTACAAAGACAAATTCTGAGTGGAATTTCCTAAACAAGCCCTGAATAGGCACTGTTGGGATTCCCCTAACAAGGCCTATTACTGTTGTGCCTAGAAAGAATCTACAAAGGCAAATTCTGAGTAGGATTTCCTAAACAGATCCTGAATAGGCGCTGTTGGGGATACCCTTAATAAGTCCTGCCATCGCTTGCCTATATATGGCAGCAAAAGGATTTCTAAAGGAAAAATTTTTTTTTAGGATTTCTAAAGCAAAAGGATTTCTAAAGGAAAATTCGTAAATAGGCCCAAAATAAGCACAGATGTGGATGTCCGTAGACATCAACACAACAAGACATGTACTTATATAATTCAATCAGGGTCTCGTTTATTTAATTCTTGAAATAGTTTAAAGTCTTACAGAATTTTAGTTTACAGTCTTAGACTGAAGTAAAATTCATATAAGTTTGAAGTAAAACCAAAATACCTATAATTTTGGTTCTCAAAAATAGTTTTCTAAATAAGGATTGTCCACATAGGGTTCCACACAGCAAGCTTTCCAAAAGATAACTTGGAAATTATATTGAAATATAATATTGAAATAATTTAGAAATATTTGTGAAACATTTTATCAAAATCTTTTTCACTAAAATATTTCAGAAATCGCTTATAATAAGCGTTGATTTATATATTTATATATTTTAATTAATTTAATTAAATCTTATATGGTAAAGTGGATTTCTTCTTCTTTTAATTGTACTCCTTTATAATTACTCAAAGTTTATAGTCTTTCATGACTTTATTTATTTAATAACAATCAACAATAAAACAAATTTTACTATAAAAATTTAAAAATAACGAAATGGAAGTGTGGAATTTTGTAGACCTCATCTTGTTAGCTAAGGGTTAAATTAACAATAAAAGTATTAACGAAAAATATAATTTTTATTAAAATTATATCATTTTAGTAAATTATATTATCAAAAAATTATATTACTGTATTAATCATAACAGATATGGACAAAATGTTAGACGCTTATATTGATTGAAGAAATGGTGTAGTGTCTAAGGCAACAGATTTATAATCCAGAGGTGCCTCAGGTAAGGTCCCAGGTTTTCGAGTCCCACCCGTGTCAGTGAGAATTTTTAAATGTGATGTAGCAATCAAATAATCTAATGTTTTCAAATAAAATCAGCAAACTGTGACGAATAGTTTCTATTAGAAAAAAAGTAGTACATATTCATATATAAAAGAATATTTTTTTCTACTTAGGCGTGTCTAAATAGGGCCTCGTCAGATTTATAAATCGGACTCTGATTTACAAAAGCGTTACATCTCTGTATAGGGCCTATTCGCGGGTTTGCTTGAATGGCGCCTAGACAGAAATGGGGAAAAACTATAGGGCCTTTACAAGACCTTTTTTAAATTCCTATCCAGGTGATCGTATCGAGCAGCTTTCTGAAAATTCAGTTTAGCATCGTTGTAAAAGGAGTTGATGACAATATATTGTTTACAGTTGCGTGTATTAGTAAGTAACACTTTTTATCGTCCACTATCGCTGCTACATTCCTCGTCGGATTTCTGAGAAATTTATTTACGCAATATGTAATCATTTACGTAGGCATTGTCTTCACCATTTATGCTATATTATATGATCATCCTACTATGAGACAGTTCAAGACATGATGGTTGACCTCATTGTCGGATGCGTAGTACTTCTTATAGAATGCATCAGCGTTTGAAAGTGTTGATATGACATCGAGCTAAATAGGGGAAATCGGGGTTGGAAAAATCGATTATTTCTACTGTTCTTTAACAGATTTCAGAATCAAGCAAGCAGGAATTTCAAAGTCATCTTTGATATGTTTAAAAATTTTGCTTGCTTAATGTTATAACTTGTTAGAAAATTGCAGAAATAATCGGTTTTGCCAACTTATCCCGGTAGCCAACTAACTCCGTTTTTTCTACTCAAACTTATTGATGCAATCATTAATATCAGTACTGTATAATTCTGAAGCAGTCTATATGTGCATCAGAAGAATAATTTATTAAAAAAAAATTTTTAATTTATTTTAAATTACATAGATTAAGGGAATGCTAAAGTGAATAATTACAATTGTAAAGTCATCCATTTTAACATATCAAAATATCGATAACGTAGAGAAGATTGTCACTATTACGATCACACGATACACTTTGTATTTATTTTATACATAGATCTTATATAAATGTATTCTGTTTTGTTTTATCACATTTATTTATTTAGAAAACATAACAATACATAAATACAAATATTTCTGCAAACTTTTCATGTATTTTAAACTTCTGTAAATTCAGTTATAAAGAGGTAGCAATGTTTTTTGCCATTTTTGTGATTGAGGCAAACACACATTCGAAATGAACAAGTTGCAAAACTTTTATATTAAAATATTTACATTTCAATGTTATTATTTGTGTTTTCTATTAATTTACTAACCGAGAATTTAAATATGCTTTACTAGATATTGCATCTAAATCATGAATAACATAAGACCTTTAGTCTTTATCAATATCAGCGATATTTTACAAAAGATTTACCTGTATTATGTTACTTCTCTTAATAATATGTATTATAACTATTCCAGTGATTATTTATTTGCTGCTTATCAACATAAGTTTTTATGGTACAGTTCAATCTTATATTGTACTGCATATTAGGGATACTTTTTTAATTAAATATATTAAGTTTACCGGTCTTTCTTTCACACGAAATAATGTTTAGTATATATTGTAAGATATCATAAAATAAATTTATTGCTTGTACTTTATGCTTATACTTTTAATTTCTGTACTAAAATATTAAAGACGTAATATTAAAAATCCTCCGGCTTTCCTCTCTTCTTACCAAAATTCCACCAACTTACATTTCCCGACAAAACTCGAACGAATAACATTTCCAATCCCCGTCTAAAGGATTTACAACTTTCCTTGGCGCTAACTCGCCGATATAGACCCGAAACCTTCAACTTCAACTTTAGTTTCGCGAAACGGGTATTTACTTAGGTACTTGAAGCAATTTGTTATCCGACATTTAATTCGCAGGTAAATGTAAGGGTTCGTCTATGTACAAGGACGATGCGAAGATTTATCATGGAAGGGATCACGTAGATATCAGCCGTGTAATATTTGTTAATTGTCACGTAGCCATGGTGCGCAGAAATAAGCAAATTAATTTATAGTGTATTCCTGACAGCCGAATAAAAAATACCGATAGATACACGTCTGGAAGTAAAGACGTAAGATTCGCAATGACCGAAATCATATATAAAAGATTACTCAAATTAGGAATGATAAAAGAAACACGAATCTTTTTAACCTTTGTGAATCTTTTAACCTTTGTGAATTTGCATTTTTCCCAATAAATGCTCAGGCAAATCTCATTTACCTACCACGATCTAATTTTGAATTGTATATGGAAAAAATATTATAGTTCTTTTTACAGAAATTCTCTCTTTTTTCAATTTTACTATATATATGTTTCTAGTAGGTCAAAAATAGATTGTTAATAAGGTCTATTTTGCTAATAAACATAGTAAATTTCATTAGAAACAGAATTCTCGGTTAGTAAAT
>NW_022639464.1:1793171-1793414 GCF_010583005.1 Odontomachus brunneus
AAAAAAAAAGGTCTTACGATTCGGAATAGTTTGTTGTTTCCTGACAGAGGAGGCAAAGATAGAGTGCATGACTCATGTCTGCACAGGACGTAACACAGTCAATTAAACTTCATTATAGTCAAACTATATCATAGTGAAACTATATTTCGAAACTAGATTTGAGGCTTTCACGGCCATTGATACAATGTCTAGATATAGCTTCCGGAATGGAGCCGTGTCTTGAATCAGCGATATGCCGACGTT
>NW_022639464.1:1794677-1796046 GCF_010583005.1 Odontomachus brunneus
AATTCTCGGTTAGTAAATTAATAGAAAACACAAATAATAACATTGAAATGTAAATATTTTAATATAAAAGTTTTGCAACTTGTTCATTTCGAATGTGTGTTTGCCTCAATCACGAAAATGGCAAAAAACATTGCTACCTCTTTATAACTGAATTTACAGAAGTTTAAAATACATGAAAAGTTTGCAGAAATATTTGTATTTATGTATTCTTTTCATTAGCATATTTTTTAATAAAATATTTAATTTTTTAAATGCTGGTTTATACTGAAAAAGTAGCAGTAGCAGTGATAATAGTAAAAAGTTAGTAAAAAATGTTTGTAACGAAACTATTTTTCAGAAAACGATTTACTTAATGTTTTCTAACAAAATATATTTTTAACAATGTAAAAAATATAAATGTTATTATTACAGAATGTAAATGTTAAAGTTGCAGAAAAACTATTTGTGAATTATTTATGAACTATTTATGAGAAAAATTATTTACTATAATTAACATGTGATGTTATTATAAAAAATAATATCAAATGTTTTAAAAAAAAAAGTTGGAAAACTTTAAATCGCTATTATTAGCAAATATGTGTTGGACATAAATTTGATAATGATTAGTCAAGTCAAAATAAAATATTTGTTATTATTAGTATTACTAACATATGTTTAGTTCAATTTTCTGCTAATAACATTTGTTTTTAATATCCTTTAATTTCAGACGTCAACTCAACGTAATGAATTGTAGAAATGTTTTTGACAATGTTAGTGACGAAACTGTATCAATGTTACCAACATAAGTAATTTTGTTAATAACATCTGTTTTCTGTAAAATGTTACAAACAAATATTACTGGTATTTCTTGTTCGAAAATAACAAAGTTAACAACAAAATTGACTTGTTTTGTAATTTGTTGGGAATAATTGTTTTCAACAATTTTAAATAAGACGATCTACATTTATCAGTAACATTGCTAGAAACACATATTATTAACAATATTATTGTTGATAAGTCAGCCTTAAGTTATAAATATAACATAAATAGCTTACATATATACATAAAATAAAAAGATAGTTAATTATTGCAGAATGTCGACCTATTCCTCGGTTACAAAATTATACAGTAATTTTTAATATAAAATTTTTTTCATGTATTTAATTTAATATAATATCTTTCATGATATCAATTTAGATCACTATGAAAATACTGGAAAAAGTTTTTATATAAAAAAATAATCACCATTCGAAATTTTATTATAATCAAACTGTATTTTAGTCAAACTATGTTTTATTACAGTTGTTACGTCTGGATATTACGTCCTGGTAGAGAACGCAACACGACGTAAGGTCTCGATCGTACTAGCAAGTCGAGTTACGAGTCAACG
>NW_022639464.1:1796056-1796224 GCF_010583005.1 Odontomachus brunneus
GTCTAGATATAGCTTCCGGAATGGAGCCGTGTCTTGAATCAGCGATATGCCGACGTTGGGTAAACTTATGACCCTCGCAAAAGAATTCTGTCATAAGTTCATTGGTTTACAGAGCGCTCACAATTTCGGAACCATCTTCTCTGAATGGAGAACTAGAACACCTCAGTA
>NW_022639464.1:1796465-1804242 GCF_010583005.1 Odontomachus brunneus
ATTTACTCCCAAATCCGAAGGATCAGAAATCATGCCTAGAAACATCAGGTGTATATAAGATCCCTTGCTCTTGTGGTAAAGTTTATATAGGAGAAACCGGGAGGAAGATCAGTACGCGAATCAAGGAACACCAGCGATGTACCAAGTATGGTCACTTTACTCAATCAGCCCTAGCTGAACACTGGATGGAGACTGGACACTCCGTACAATATGAAAAAGCCACCAGATTGGCTCCCTCACAGAGTTATTTTGCCAGAAAACATCGTGAAGGTCTAGAAATTTTGAAACATCCCAATAACCTCAACCGAGACAAAGGTATGCAAGTAAACTCTATTTGGCATACTGCCCTCCCGGTTTTTTAATTGATCAGCTGATCAATTAAAAATACGCTGATTGGCTGGATTCAAGCCTCGTCCCCTACTCCCTAAACGCCATCTACACAAAAGGGGGGGAGGGGGCATATAAGGACTACCTTTACCCAAGGGAGCTCAGTATCAGAGTTCTCAGCCCTGATGATGCAAACTGCAACGTTTGCGAAACGTCGGCATATCGCTGATTCAAGACACGGCTCCATTCCGGAAGCTATATCTAGACATTATATTTCGAAACGTTTTATACTTTCGAAACATGATTCGTGTACTGCGAAATGTTTCATTGTGAGAATAACTATTTGCTTGCCGTTGGCATACTCAGTATGTTAACTTTGTTGGCACGTATGTAATAAACGATAGTATAATGACCGATACATGGGCGACATATAATTTCACCGCTTCGGGCTAACTCAGAATTCTAGACATGTAATAAAACATAGTTTGACTAAAATAGTTTGATTATAATAAAATTTCGAATAGTGGTTATTTTTTTATATAAAAACTTTTTTCAATATTTTCATAGTGATCTAAATAATATCATTAAAGATATCATACATAAAGAAAATTTTACATTAAAAATTACTGTATAATTTTGTAACCGAGGAATTGGTCGACATTCTAAACTATAGCTCTGCGCACAGATCTATACTCGATATCCGTCGCGGCTTTAATGCTTGAGGCAGTTGTTTCACAACAATGTTGCTAAAAAATTATGTTAAGTAATAGTTAATACAATACGAAGAAGCTTTATAAATCTGTGCTAAATTTTATAAAAATTATGAATTTATTTTTTTTATCAATATTTTTAATAAATTTATAGGTACAATCTTAGTATTATAAAGTTTTGATACTATAGTAAAAGAATATCAATCAAACTTACATAATGTTTAAAAATCCACGAATAAATAATAGTTTCTCGCGCATTGACATGTTAATATTTTTAACTGGAACTGCACGTGTTAGATATATGTTAAACATATCATACTACTGTGTCCAAAAAGTAAGATCAATTTAAAATTTTTTTTTCAAATCTTTATTTATTATTCCAAATCTATTTCGTCGCCTTCAAAGTAATCCCCCTCAGACACAATACACTTATGCCAACGTTTTTTCCAACTCTCGAAACAGTTGTTAAAGTCGATTTCCGAAATGGCCTTCAAAGCTTTCTTCGATTCAGCTTGTATCTCTTCAATCCAGTCAAAACAGTGTCCCCGGAGCGGTCTTTTGAGTTTAGGGAATAGCCAGAAGTTACACGGTGCTAAATCAGGTGAATATGGTGGTTGTGGAACGATATGAGTCGAATTTTTAGCGAAATGGTCTCGAAAAACCAATGCAATGTGAGATGGCGCATTATCGTGATGCAAAAACCAAGAGTTGTCTTTCCACAATTTCGGCCTCTTTTTGCGAATAGCTTCACGCAAACGACGCATAATTTGACACAGATGTCTGTCACAGTGCTACCAATTTAGAAAAAAAATATTTCTGACATTCGATATACTCGCGCAATTTAACTTGAAAATTGGTCTTACTTTTTGGACCCAATAGTATGTACCGAGAGACACACACTAATATATGTTACTAGAAAAGTAATCGTGAAGTTGAATTTTTTTATTTTTGAGTCCCTGTTACATCCACTTGCGTTTTATGCACATACTATTACCACTTGCGTTTCTTTAGACATTTATCGCGCTTTCGATACAGCTGTATAATTCTTTAAGGACGAGCTGGCCTATATAGGGACCAGACCTTTTACTATTTGATCTATCTGATTATCATGAAACTTACTATATAGAGGTTTTTCATGTGCTATTCAAATCTAAGTCAGAAGAATCTAAGAATAAAAGTCCAAATTTAAAAAAAAGTAACGGAGCTAATATGGCGGAATTAAGAAAAAAATGATTAAATTTACATGTCATGAAAGCATGGAAGCAAAATTGTCTTGACCAGGACGATAAATGCCACAGTTGGCGGTAGGTCGTAAAAGCAGTCCTCGACGACGGGAGCTTTTATATCGTTTCGGCTGTTTGAACTTATGCGCCGTAGCACGGAGATCGCCGCGTCACGACGTATAAAGCCACGTGGACTAATTACGTCAAGGGCATTATTTTTTTATATTTGGAACAAATCCATTTAGAATTTGGCAATTTTTAAATTATATTTGAATTCAACGACTCAGAAAACCTATATAAAATAAGTTTTACGCCAATTTTATCATTATGAACCATTAGAGGTCCGCTATATTGGATTTACCATGTTAGATGTTGAATTTTTTAATTCTGTGGCCAGATTCGTAAATAGCGACTCATAAACCTTAAGAAAACTATAATTTTGATATTTTAGTCCCGTATTAGAAAGCCCTCTTTCTCAAAAAGATAAGCGGCGACTACGATTATATGAAATGCGAATGGATTCACAGTAACCCTTTGAATTAATTTTCGGTCTATATTGAATTCATTTCTGGGAAATACTTGTAAGGAGACTTCTTTTCCAGAGGAATATTCGTCAATAATGTAACGCGATGTGAGTTCCCCAAAAACAACCAATCTTCCATTCGCCCGCACGTAACTTTTCGTGCTTTCCGATGCATCGTGTCGACAACATGACTTTTTTAACGAAACCTCCTTTCGGCCGGCGCGAAAGATTCCTTCTCAATTCCATGCGCCTCGTGCGCAATGTAAATTATTGTTATCACCACGATGTTTACGTACATGGGGAAAAAAAGGAGTGCATGCGAGCGGTGCAAAAAGGCCTCCACGGTGACTTATAGCAGTGGCGCGAAGTAAGAGCATGAATATTTCAAAGGGTTACGCGTACATTTGGCAGCCAACCCTTTGAAAACGTCCGGAAAACGCCGGCTGTGGCATGCTAACTGCCGTTAACCGCACTTGCGGGATGAATTTCTCATAAAAGTGCATCTGGCGGCTAAGCGGTTCTTCATTGCTTCGCGATATTGCGAGCCAATTTTTATAGACGAATCTTAGGGACGATCGAATTATTTCGCGAAATTGTGAAGACAAACGAGTCTCTTTGTTTCTTTTCAGTATAAAGTCAATTTGTTTTTTATCTAGATTTTCTTTGCGTGGTAAATATGCTAAAACATTTAAACATTTTGACCTATAAAAGCTCCCGTTGAAATCGTCGAGGAATGCTTTTACGACCTACCGCCAACTGTAGCATTTATCGTCCTGGTCAAGACAATTTTGCTTCCATGCTCTCATTAAAATTTGATCACTTTTTTCTTAATTCCGCCATATTAGCTCCGTTACTTTTTTTTTAATTTTGACTTTTATTCTTAGATTCGAATAGCATACCACGAAAAACAACCAATCTTCCATTCGCCCGCACGTAACTTTTCGTGCTTTCCGATGCATCGTGTCGACAACATGACTTTTTTAACGAAACCTCCTTTCGGCCGGCGCGAAAGATTCCTTCTCAATTCCATGCGCCTAAAAACCTTTATAATATACGCATAATATATGTATATAATGTATTTTATAGAAACAAATATTTGTAGATGTATATAATTCGTGTTCTAATTAATGAAATAATATAATAACACATATGCGCAGAAAAAGCATTAGTATTCAATTAAAATTAACATATTCTAATCAACAATTATTGTGTTTTATATATAAACAATGATATAGAATTTCATTAGAAGAATTTTTTTTAAATCTTGAATTTTTAACTATGTTATAATTTTATTTTAATATTGTAAGTCTTATAAGAAAATGCAATATTATTATTTTAATGATAATAATCATATTTTTTCGACATCTAAAACATTATATCTTCTATTCGATATTCTTTGCATTTTCTCTATTTCTATGAAGATTATTTTTGAACAATAAGAATATATTTTTGTTTGTTGATATAAGATGTATTGATACAAGTAACAATCTTTTTGTTTAATGCTATGTGATTTCATTTTAAGATTTACATATCAATGGTAAAGATATTTTTAAAACAAGACTGTCCTTTTCTCCGTATGAGAAAAATATAACAAAAATCACAAGAAAATTTCTGGAATCTTAAATCACACAAAATTATGATCGAAATTATTATATATTTGTTTAAAAATATTTGACTTTTTCGAAATTATAGTAATTACTTAAACGTTTTTTATATCGTATATTCTTGTAAATCGTCAAATGTATTTACTATTTCTATAATAATTTATGTTACTATTTTAGTATAGTCTAGCTTTACAAAGAACATTATAAAAGGAAATATAATTTTAACCTAATTTTGACTACACTATTTTGTCCGTATATAATATATTTATTAATATTTATAATATTTATAATATATTTATTAATATTTATATTATAATTTCGAGCTTTGTTAACAAAAATATTCTTAAAAAAGAATTTATTTTTAAAAAAATAATTTGATTGCACGAGCCATATATGTTATATTTCGATGTAAATTCTTTTTACTACGCACACCGTAGAATGTTGTTTGAATATATGCGTAAATAAATTAATAAAGTCTTGCGTTATATATTTAAAAGATATAATATCTGTAAATTTATATCTGTAATGCATATTTTGTCAAACTGAGCTTTATAATGCACCACTCGGAAATTTTCTCAAATTAATGTCGAAATCGTGATTTGTATTATTACGAGTATTTAATGAACGTTGACGCGTTTTTGTTTAATTCATCGTATTCCGATACTTCGCGGGTGGAAAATTTAATTTAGTTCCACGACATCAAAACCTGCCGGAATCAATTGGCGACGAGAAAGTCGAAGTGAATTATCGATGATTAATTCGCTCGGTCGGAATTGATCAGTCGTATTATGCATATGCGCGGGCAAAATTTTAAAAGAAATTTATACGCATATATGCACGCAACACGCTGTATAACACGTTGTATAACAAGCTACAAAAATTAAATAAAATTAAACCAATTGCACAATTAATTTCTGTATAAATCAAACATAAAAAAACAATAAGTTATATATTAATTAATTAATAACCGTAATTCTCTTTTTCTATTTGCGATAAGATAATTTGTTGAATACGTTATATCCGTCTAATTACATCAATTCTAGTTTCATTATATAAAAGTTCTAGTTGAAAATAAAACTCTGTTCTAATAAGTTTGGAAAGTAACTTAATTCTACTTTATGTATAGAATGCATAAAATATTAAAAGTATAAAAATTATTAAAAGTGGAGAAATTTTAGAAATATTTCTTTTAAATTTACAAGTGAAAACTTAAAAGAAAATAAACCGCCTACAAAAATCTCATAAGCTCTAAAAACTATGAAATATATATATATATATATATATATATATATATATATATATATATGGATCAATATTCCTATATACCTACAATTATATATTAACATTCTAACAATATTAGAAGTTTTCTTTTGTATTATTATTTATCTTCCTACAGTTATATTATTAGTTACCTACCTAATTTGTCTTTTTCGTGTCTGTTTCTAATATTGTTAAAATGTTAGAATAGAATAGTAGAATAGAATTTATATAGGAATATTTATTCAAAATTTTTTCATATTTTTTGGGCCTTTAAATTTTTCGAAGGCAATTTATTTTTGTTGAAAGAGCTCTATATGTTTATATTTCTTTAATGTATTTATTTAAAGTTTTTTTTTAAATCGGTTAAAAATGAAAGTTTTGTTTTATATCTCTAGTTGTTCTCAGATTTTTAAGAAAATAATAGATTTAATTAATTTGCAATTTATCTGAACAACCTAAGTAATGACATTACTCTAATAACAATACAGATAACATACATAATACATAAATTATAAAAAGATGGATTTCAAAATCTCTAACGATTCTAAAATTATGAGAGGACGTGGAAATGAAAAGCATATAAGACAAATAGAAAACTTCCACTTTTTAAGTCGATTAAAAAAGTATGCAATTAAAAAATATCAAGATTATTATTATTTCTTTCAATAGAATCAAACATTTTCATCCATTTGTATTTCTAAGTTTAAAGTTGATAACACACAACTAAATTTAAATTGATGTTAACTGCAAAAAGCGAATGAAATAGTTACATTTGTACTTCTGTACATATTTTATGTGCTCTACATAGTTTTCATATCTTCAAATTTAGAGATAAGTTTAGAGATAAGTTAGAAATAGGTTCTGTTCGCGTACATGTGTTAAACAATTTTGAGCATAAACCACTGTGTAAGTAATTTTGGTGAAGTTAAAGAGAAACAAATCGGCATATCATTCAATGAATTCTTAACATACACAGAACACGATATTCCGCGCGCATCGTGCAGAGTAAAAACGCGGCCGATCCTGTTAGAGGCACTTTCATGCCAAATGAGCCCGCTGCAAGTCTCGACTTACATTACAGATGGTAGGAATTGCAAATTTTATTACTGTTCCGCGCCTACGCCGCACGACAATAGTGATTTACGAACCATTTAATTGAACGTTTTAGCCGGGCGAAATTGGCTGGGCGGCCGCGTCATTGTCCATGCCGTAAGCCGATGTTCACCGCGGATGCAATCTGTACCGTATCTTCTAATTAATGTTGCAGAATGCGCGTGGGCAGCGCATATGGCGTTCGCCGTCGCTATGAAAACGATGTACAGACATCAAGAACAAAGAACGCCTTCCCAAACAACGCGACAAAGACGTTTATCCTCCGTTCCGCTGTTATAAATACTTGCCACGACGAATATAAAGTTAAACTACGTTAAAGACGAAAGTACCTCTGTTAGAGATACGATAACGTCAACCTTTGGCAATAAATTATTTTTAGGAAAGTGTCTCGTGACAAACGAGAAGCAGATTTAATTTTAACGAGCACTATTTTGAGTGAAGGAGTGATTCACCTAGTAAGAAAAGTATAGCTTATATTTCCCGTTTAAAATATAAGCCCATGAGCAAACATAATCTAGATATTTGACTTAATGGATCTTACATTAATGATGGAGAGAACTGAACTTATGGTAACGATTTAACATAAGCTTTGGCTACATTTGTCGTTGGCGCTAATGGCTGACTGTAAAAGGTCGAAGAATCTGGAAATCAATCATCCATGTTCCGAATTTCGTCAACTGTAATCCCGTGATTGGCCGATGCCGAGGAACTATTGTGACGCATGAGTCGTGAAAATCTGAAGTATCAACTCCCCTTTCTAAAAAAAGTTTGTTTTAACCAACAGCTAATTGACTGTTTGAAAGCTTCCTGTATAGATTTGTGAAAGCTAAGAAATAAAGCAGAGGATGTCTCGGTATTAAGTTTCGGGATTTGTCAATATAGTAATAGAGGAGCGAGACAACGGAGAGGGCAGGCTGGTCTATAAAATAATGGAACATGAGTAACGGTTGAGAACGATTTACCCCGGAAGTTTTTACGCGATCAGGAATCTTAATGATGACCGTGTCGCTTATCGCT
>NW_022639464.1:1804252-1804732 GCF_010583005.1 Odontomachus brunneus
ATATAATCTGAATATTCCGACGTTGTGAAATGTGCGATAAGATTACGGTGCCATCTCGAAAAATATCCATGAACTAATTTTTGCTCTATTTTATCATAATTTTCGGAATACCTAACCACATGTTCTCATAAACTTTTCTGTAAACTTTTCGTATCTTTTTTGGCATCAAAACTAAATTTTGAAAGTGTAGTAGTGATCTTTGAACTTTTCCTGATTGGAGCATTCACAGTTTCAGTATGTATAACCTGCAGAATGTTTATGTTAAAGAAATGTTGCACTAACTGACAACTCAAAATTTAAATTTATATAAATTTTTTTCGTTTTCGTCACATATTGAGCAATGCTTCAATTTATTTTTGCGTGTACTTTTGTTGTGTAAAAGCGCTTGTAATTTTGTGCAAGCAACTAGACGTAAACTTTGCAGAAAAAAGTCAATGTTTTTTTTCATGTCCGGCATCCCCTTAAAATACAGTTAATGAG
>NW_022639464.1:1804742-1805226 GCF_010583005.1 Odontomachus brunneus
ATCGCACATTTCACAACGTCGGAATATTCAGATTATATATATAATCTGAATATTTCGACATTGTGAAATATACGATAAGATTACGGTGTCATCTCGAAAAATATCCGTGAACTAATTTTTCGCTCTACTTTATCATAATTGTCGGAATACTTAACCGCATGTTCTTATAAACTTTCCTGCAAACTTTCCGTATCTTTTTTGGCATCAAAACTAAATTTTGAAAGTGTAGTAGTGATCTTTGAACTTTTCCTGATTGGAGCATTCACAGTTTCAGTATGTATAACCTGCAGAATGTTTATGTTAAAGAAATGTTGCACTAACTGACAGCTCAAAATTTAAATTTATATAAATTTTTTTCGTTTTTGTCACATATTGAGCAATGCTTCAATTTATTTTTGCGTGTACTTTTGTTGTGTAAAAGCGCTTGTAATTTTGTGCTAGCAACTAGACGTAAACTTTGCAGGAAAAAGTCAATGTTTTTTTT
>NW_022639464.1:1805462-1805533 GCF_010583005.1 Odontomachus brunneus
CAAAATCTGGACAAATTATACATTTTTTCCAAACATATTTTTTATTGCAAAAACGAAAAGGTTTCCAATAG
>NW_022639464.1:1805543-1806104 GCF_010583005.1 Odontomachus brunneus
ATTTACCCCGGAAGTTTTTACGCGATCAGGAATCTTAATGATGACCGTGTCGCTTATCGCTAGTTTTCCAAAACACTATAATAAAGTTACGTTTCATTGAGTACTTTCCGAGTTATGGAGCTTGAAAGACAAGTCCAATCACTGATGCGGCCAACTAAGGCAAGACCGATCACTGACCCGACCAACTAAAGGAAGGTTAAATCGAATATGTCTTTAGCCGTTGATAAGATATTCAAATGGAGCTCCATTTTCTTGCAGACATAGCTTCAACCGTTTCTCAAAATTTTCAGTTAAAATTAAATTAAAATATTTTGAGGAAGACTATGACAAACATTAGTTATTCAATTTTTCATGTCTCCTGCAGATGTCGGCGGAGTTTGGTAAACAACATTTTTGACGTAGCCCCACAAAAAAATAACACGAAGTTAAATCAGGAGAACGTGGAAGCCATCGAATATATCCATATCTCCCTATCCATCTTTCATGAAAGATGTTATTGAAGTATTCCATCACAATACGATGAGAATGGGACAATGCACCATTTTGCTGTGTCATGTCTTA
>NW_022639464.1:1806114-1806438 GCF_010583005.1 Odontomachus brunneus
ATATATATATATATATTCTTTTAAACATCATTGTATGTATGTATGTATGTATATATATATATATATATATATATATATATATATATATATATATATATATATATATACATATACACACACACAGGGTGCGGCGCCAAAATCTGGACAAATTATACATTTTTTCCAAACATATTTTTTATTGCAAAAACGAAAAGGTTTCCAATAGTTTTTTAACCACATTGTTTGTAAGGCCATAAAGAACACATTTACTCAATATATCCCCCGCTTGTTTGAATGACCGTCTCCATTCTTGGTCTGAAGCGTGCGCAGGTATGCTTTAATGTA
>NW_022639464.1:1806448-1806720 GCF_010583005.1 Odontomachus brunneus
TTTTCAGTTAAAATTAAATTAAAATATTTTGAGGAAGACTATGACAAACATTAGTTATTCAATTTTTCATGTCTCCTGCAGATGTCGGCGGAGTTTGGTAAACAACATTTTTGACGTAGCCCCACAAAAAAATAACACGAAGTTAAATCAGGAGAACGTGGAAGCCATCGAATATATCCATATCTCCCTATCCATCTTTCATGAAAGATGTTATTGAAGTATTCCATCACAATACGATGAGAATGGGACAATGCACCATTTTGCTGTGTCAT
>NW_022639464.1:1806730-1806973 GCF_010583005.1 Odontomachus brunneus
ATAGTTTTCTCGCTCACACCAATAACCGACGACAATTTTCGGATCGACTGCCCTGGATCCTCAAAAATCAGCTCCTGAGCCCTGAACAACGTTTAAATTTGTGCCTTGAAGCAAACGGAGGCAACTTTGAACAGTTACTCCATGGGTAATTATGATAAATTGCAGTTATGGTGAGAAGCAAGGGGACTCACGATAATCAAGCACCCCAAAGGAAACAGAACTTACTACGTCCATGTCGTTGTT
>NW_022639464.1:1806983-1807181 GCF_010583005.1 Odontomachus brunneus
TTTTTTTTTAAAAACGTGTTAATTGTCCTTTTTGGGTCAATGGATTTAACCACTTTACCCTGGGATGGACAAGTGTGATTGTGAGTGAGTAAATGTGTAAATATATGTGTGTGAACAATAATGATTTTACTTACTGATATATATATATATATATATATATATATATATATATATATATATATATATATATATATATAT
>NW_022639464.1:1807300-1809955 GCF_010583005.1 Odontomachus brunneus
GGTAACGCTAAAAGTATTGAATTAACATCTTCCAAGTTCTTGATTTGACCTTCTTGGACTCAGAAAATAAAATCTAAATATCATTTTATACGTAAAATTTTCTGCTCTTTTCGAATCCGGTATCAAAAATAGGGGTTCTAATTTAAAAAAATGACTTTGACCTTCGAATGACCTTGAAAATCGATCTGAAGGTAAAAATTATTAGCACGGGAAAATGACCCCCGTTGTCCTCTACAATTCTTGTCTTAACCATTTTTTTGTAGCTGGCGTATTTTAGGAGCAATTTGGATCCGTCGATTAAAATGGCTCACCCTGTATATCAAGATCAAGGTCATCCGAGGTGCATCCCCTAAAATGCATAATTACAGTTTCATGAAAATCTTGCTAACTAGAGAAAAATAAAACAATGTACGTAAGACGGAATAAATGCTCTTTCTTTTCTTTGACACAGAAACACACCAAGTTAACCCTTATAGTGCTGAATAACGATATGTCTTTGTTAGCAACACTTGCGAAAAGTCTTGCGGTAGGCACTAAAAGGATTAATAGAAGCCTTCCTTTTCTCCTTCTGTTCTCAAGAAAACTGCATTAAACTGACTGTAAAACCATTTTCTTTTAGCAATATCAAATATTTTAATACATGACTATTTTGTATCTTGGCTTATATCTGACGAATGGACATTTGAGGACACTGCAACAGTTCCGTACGTTTATACTACACGTTATTATGCTCTGTACATGAAAGAAAAAATTAAGAAAGGAAATAAAATACTCATTCATTCGGGCAGCGGTGGCATTGATCAAGCCGTGATTAATCTCATATTGAACGAACGATGCGAAATTTTTACGACAGTCGGAACACCTGAGAAACGGCAATTCATTAGAAAAACTTTCCCTTCTATACCCAATGATCATATCGGCAATTCTCGCGATACAAGCTTCGAACAAATGATTGTTCAGCAAACGCACGGTCGCTGTGTAGATATCGTGCTAAATTCTCTAGCTAAGGAAAAACTTTAAGCGTCTGTTTGCTATTTGGCGAGAGGTGGCCGATTCCTAGAAATAGGAAAATACGATTTAATTTTAAATAATATCTTAGATAAAATGGCTTTTGTGAGAAGCATTAGTTTCCATGGCGTTATGTTAGACAAAATAACCTCCGGAAAAACAAAGAGACACCTATTAAATTTATTTTTGCAAGGTTTGAAAAAGCACGTGATAAAATCACTCCAGAGGAAGGTCTTCGAAAAGACCGAAATAGAAGTTGCTTTTAGATACATGGTAGCTGGTAAGCACATAGGAAAGATAATTATTCTTGTAGTAACGAGGGAAGTATTTATGATCGTTAGCGCGAAAGTTCTTTCTGCATGTTCACGTAAAATTTGATAATTATTATTCTTAATTACTATTACTAATTACTATAATTACTATAATTACTATTTCAGATACTAATCTAAACTATTTCAAATACTATTCTTATACTATTTCAGATACTAATCAAGATACGCAACGAAAATGAATCATTGGACCTTCCTATTCTCGCTTATCCCCAATTTTTCTACGAGCCTTATACTAGGTATGCAACTAAATTTCCGGGTTTCACACATGGATGGCGCTAACGACTAATGTAGTCGACATACATGTCTAAAGTTGTGTTTCTTTTATAGCTTGGACATCTGTCAACAATAACAGTCATAATACCAACACATCGCAACACAAAAATATTTTTTCTAACAATGAAGATGTCGAGTTTTGTGCCAAATAAACAGCATTTGCGGGAAGCTTTGCTTTTCTGCTTTAACTTGAAAAAAATGCAGCTGAAGCACGTCGTTTGCTTGAGGAGGCCTACGACGAACATGCACCATCGAAAACTACCTGTGAAGATTGGTTTAAACGCTTCAGAAGTGGCGATTTCGACACTAAGGACAAGGAGCTCTCCGGAAGACCAAAAACAATTGAGAACGCCGATTTGCAAGCGTTATTGGATGAAGATGATACGCAAACATAAAATCAACTTGCGTAGGCATTAAACATGACTCGCCAAGGTATTTCTAAACGTTTACATGCCATGGAAAAAATTCAAAAGGAAGGAAAATGGGTGCCGCATGAGTTGACTGAGAGACAGATGGAAAATCGAAGAGCCACTTCCGAAATTTTGCTTTTGCGGCATGAAAGAAAGAGTTTCCTGCATCGAATTGTTACTGGCGATGAGAAGTGGATATATTTCGAGAATCCCAAACGCAAAAAATCGTGGCTTTCACCTGGCGAAGCATCAACATCGACGGCACGGCCAAATCGCTTCGGAAAGAAGACAATGCTCTGCGTTTGGTGGGACCAGAAAGGAATCGTGTACTATGAGCTGCTGAAACCGGGCGAAACTGTCAATGGGCATCGCTACCGACAACAACTGATCAATTTGAACCATGCATTGCTCGAAAAACGGCCAGAATGGGACACGAGACACGAACGAGTGATATTGCAACACGACAACGCTCCGTGTCATCGCACTTCCATTGTCCAGAACACCATCAAAACGCCGAAATGGGATCTGCTATCGCACCCGCCGTATTCACCAGACCTGGCCCCTTCTGATTATCACTTGTTCCGGTCGATGGCGCATGGCTTGGCTGGGCTACACTTGGCCAATTTCGAAGA
>NW_022639464.1:1814419-1818921 GCF_010583005.1 Odontomachus brunneus
ATCGAAAACTACCTGTGAAGATTGGTTTAAACGCTTCAGAAGTGGCGATTTCGACACTAAGGACAAGGAGCTCTCCGGAAGACCAAAAACAATTGAGAACGCCGATTTGCAAGCGTTATTGGATGAAGATGATACGCAAACATAAAATCAACTTGCGTAGGCATTAAACATGACTCGCCAAGGTATTTCTAAACGTTTACATGCCATGGAAAAAATTCAAAAGGAAGGAAAATGGGTGCCGCATGAGTTGACTGAAAGACGGATGGAAAATCGAAGAGCCACTTCCGAAATTTTGTTTTTGTGGCATGAAAGAAAGAGTTTCCTGCATCGAATTGTTACTGGCGATGAGAAGTGGATATATTTCGAGAATCCCAAACGCAAAAAATCGTGGCTTTCACCTGGCGAAGCATCAACATCAACGGCACGGCCAAAAGAAGACAATGCTCTGCGTTTGGTGGGACCAGAAAGGAATCGTGTACTATGAGCTGCTGAAACCGAGCGAAACTGTCAATGGGCATCGCTACCGACAACAACTGATCAATTTGAACCATGCATTGCTCGAAAAACGGCCAGAATGGGACACGAGACACGAACGAGTGATATTGCAACACGACAACGCTCCGTGTCATCGCACTTCCATTGTCCAGAACACCATCAAAACGCCGAAATGGGATCTGCTATCGCACCCGCCGTATTCACCAGACCTGGCCCCTTCTGATTATCACTTGTTCCGGTCGATGGCGCATGGCTTGGCTGGGCTACACTTGGCCAATTTCGAAGAGGTGCAAAATTGGTTGGATGAATGGTTTCGGTCCAAAGACGCGTCGTTTTATCGTCGCGGTATTCATGTATTGCCAGAAAGATGGCAAAAATATGTAGCTAGCGAGGGACGATACTTTGAATAAACCATTTTTTGTATTTCTCTTGAAATTTTCCATTTTTCATTTATCAAAAAAACCCGGAAACTTAGTTGCGCACCTAGTAAATATTACATTATTTTGGGCGGCCTCAGTGGCTTTGGTTTGGAATTGGCCGATTGGCTAATTCTGCGCGGGACCCGAAAAATTCTGCTGACTTCACGGACTGGGATATGGAATGGTTATCAACGTTCAAGAGTAGAACTATGGAAATCCTATGGAGTGCTACAAATAGTTGCAGGTGATGATGCGTCTATTCATAAATACTGCGCAAATATCTTAAATTCCGCCGCAGTAATGGGACCAGTGGACGCTATATTTAACCTCGCGGTAGTACTGAAGGATGCAATCTTCCAAGAACAAGAACCAAACCGCTGAGACTTTCGAAGAATCGTTTAAGCCGAAGGCGAGGGCTACAAAGACACTTGACAAGCTATCCAGAAAGATGTGTTGCGATTTTAGACACTTCGTCGTTTTCTCGTCTGTCTCATGCGGCCGCGGAAACGTCAGCCAAACTAATTACGGTATGGCCAATTTTATCATGGAGAGAATTTGCGAGAAGAGAATGCAGAACGGATTCCCTGGGATGGCTATACAATGAGGCGCGGTGGGTGATGTCGGTCTCTTGCTGACATGGTGGAGGACAATAAGGAATTAGTTATCGGCAGTACGTTATAGCAGAGAATATTGTCCTGTCTGCAGTGGCTGGACGCCTTCTTGGTACAAAGTCGATCCATCGTAAGTAGTATGTTAGTAATATGGTTGTGGCAGAGAAGGGGGCGCGTCTAAGTGGAGCGATGGACATTTTCGAGGCCGTTACAAATATTATGGGTAATCGTTTCTTTATGGATAGAACATATTTATTGCGTGTGACGATTTTTATGTTTCCTGTTTATGTTCCTAGTCGCTATAGCATTTATTTAAAACTTATTTACCATCGACATGTTTATCTTGGTAGATGACACCAGAATCGAGAAAATGCGCGTTTAAAATTTTTTCAAGATGCGTTGTAGTAAAAAAATATATCTGTAACATATAATTTATGATCAATTGAACAATTTTTAAAGATAAGCTGAAAACGCCCAATTTGTGTCAGTAATCAACAAATGTATGCACAATTAAAATTACAATTTTATATAGTAAATAGGTAGGCTGCATTTGACATTAATTTTAAAATTTAACATTTCTTAGAGAATCACTTGATTATTAGTACAACAGAAAAATTTCAATAGCATTTTACTTTACGCAATTGGATGTATTATTTTATGGACATATATTTTATTTTAAATATATTTCACAAAAATATTGTGTCTTATTTCTCACTTCTGACATTATTACTCATGATACAGTGGCAAGGAACCAAAATCAATAATTCTTCCGTTTTTGCCAATACAGAGCTGAAAGATATAAGAATGGTCGAATACCGCACCCCACTATTGGAAGTTGGTATGGATTCAATGACGGCAGTCCAGATCAAGCAAATATTAGAGCGAAAATTCGATGTTTATCTTACAGCACAGGACATTTGGAATCTCACTGTCGAAAAACTTCGCGAAATGGCTGACACAGATAAGCGTTTCGGGAAGAAGTCTAACCGAGACAAAACTATTGTTACATCTTGATGAAGAACGCAACGTGACGAAAAACCTCGGCTGTACACGTAGGTCGAGCAATGAGTCAATGACCAGAAGGGTCGTTTTACGCGCGTGTCGACGTACGGCGAGTGGTCTTTTTTCCTATTAGAGAACTGAATCTCTTTATCGTGGGACGGACCTAGAGCGGATAATCGGAGGAAAAGGGAATTGGAAAAAATAAATAAAATTTGAAATGAAAATTGAAATTTTAAATAACACTAATTAATTACATTTATTCCTCGCGGCTCGTTACAAATTTATTCAATCGCGGTTAGTTACAAATTTATTCATCGCGGCTCGTTACACATCAAAAGGTTAAAGTAACAAAAAATTATGGATTACATGTATATAAATGTGTGAGTATGCGTGTAGTTGTATGGAGTATGGGTGAAAGTTACACTGAGAAAAATATTTAGTCAATTTGAAAAAAAATAATTTGTTTTGAATAAATAATTTTCTAAAGTGGTATCAATGGCGTATTTATTTGAATTAAAAAGATATATATTAATCAGGATAAACAATTTTTTTGCTAGAAAATGAATAATTGATTAGATTGAAAATATATTTAATAAAATGTAAAAAATAATTATTTATTTAGGAATTTTATTTAATGGTTGCAAATATTGTCTTGCTCAAATGAAGAAATTATTTACTAAATTTGAAGAAATATTTGTTTAATGTAAAGAAATCAGAAGTTAAAACATAACACACACTTGTAAAAATAAAAAAAAATATTTACTAAATTTGAATTAATAGATTCCTGCAAACCTTATTCATTTATTTCAAGTGAACTAAAGCGTTACTTACAATGAAGCATCCAATTATCAAAATGAAAAAGCATGATTTCCTTTCAAATAAAAATTTATTCCGCTAGATATAAAGATAGGATTACTTTCAATAAATATTGTGTATACTTCATAACGTATTTTTTTATACGTAATATATCAGTTATTCAAAACAATTTTATTATTGGACTAAAATAGATGTTATATTACAGTATATTACGTGCATCCAAAATCACGAATAGCTTATGGGTAGCCATTCAGTATAGGGTATTTTGCACAATTTCTTACTATAAGTGCTCATATCCATTTCTTTCATATCATTATTTATTATAATAACATCGATTGATTAAAACTAAATTCGTGTTTTGACTAAACAAAGAGTAAAATCCAAAATACAGCTTAATCAACATTGGTAGAAACGGGTGTCAGTGAGCGCTCAAATAGTATCCTAGGTCACTTTTTTGGGTGCAAACGCTTTTCAACCGCTCATTGTGAATGTTTGCATCTAGTAATTTCACCTACAGTAACTGAGCATTCACTGATACGTTTCTATCAACATTGATTAAACTTTATTCTGGATTTAAGTCTTTATCAAATTAAGGTCTAATGAACTATGTTAGAAATGGCTATAAACATTCAGTAAGTGATTGTGTTAAATATCCTACATTGAGGAGCTATTCGTGAGCATTCAGTGAGCTATCTGTGATTCTGGATAACATGTATTAGTTTTATTTTTTCGTTTTAACTTCGTTCCTTTTGAAGACCTTTAACGACATTCGATCTAAGGAACAGTTTTAAATAGAAATTATCCGAGTATTGAATGTATGTTGTCTGCGAAATGTTCAATGATAATAAAGATTTATTATTATTATTTATTATAATTATTATTAATAGTACATACATATAAACAAGCATAAAGAATGAATACGAGTAAATGGCCCAACTTATTACTATATGATTTGAGGTATTTATGGCAATTGTAAGTAATCGAAAACGAAAAACATGCATGCATTTCACTTTCGGCCAAAAATTACAAAGAAATTATAGATTTCTTCTATATATTATTTTATATATAAAAGTTTCAAATTATATTGGAAACAATTCTTTCTAGTTAATATTTGTTTAGATGTAGATAACAATAAAATAAAGTGAAAAAAAATAAATTT
>NW_022639464.1:1818931-1831202 GCF_010583005.1 Odontomachus brunneus
CATCACGGGAGACTTCTACAGGCGACAATTAATCCGTTTAAAGCGAGCTATAGCCGAAAAACGTCCAGAATATGCGACCAGACACGAGTCCATAATCTTTCACCATGATAACGCTCGGCCTCATGTTGCTGTTCCGGTTAAAAACTATTTGGAAAATAGCGGATGGGAAGTTCTGGCTCACCCGCCTTATAGCCCAGACCTTGCCTCTTCCGACTACCATTTGTTTCGATCGATGCAGAACGCTTTGACTGGAATACACTTCACTTCAGAACAGGGAATCAAAAATTGGCTCGATTCATTCTTGGCTTCAAAAGATGAACGCTTCTTCCGCGACCGAATCCATAAATTGCCAGAAAGATGGGAAAAAGTAGTGGCTAGCGATGGACAATACTTTCAATAATGTATTAATTATTAATTCATTTTATCATTCAAATAAATGCGTTTTTCAAGCAAAAAAACGGACCGAATTAAGTTGTACACCCAATAAATAAATATATTTATTCAAATGTTTTAGTTACAATAACATGTTATTTTTTAAATTGTAATGAGCAATAATTCACTTTAAAAATATATTTAATAAAATTTAAGAAATATTTTATCTAATGTGAAATTATTTTAAAACAAAAAAAGAATAAATGTTATTGAGACAACCGTTGTTCAAATTTAATTCAACTTTAATTCAACTTTATAATCCATTAAATAATAATAACCTATTTATTAATATAACCTAATAACCTAGGTCATTATTATTAAATGGATTATACAGTTGTTTTGAAACAATTAATCTTAAATAAATATTTAACTCTTTTTTACAATATCCAAAAATTGTAATTCAGAAAATATTTTCTTTAATTTGAATAAACAATATCAACAGAATTTGATATTTTCAAACATTTTTTTCAGTTTAAGTAAAACAATTTTTACAAAATAATATATTATTATTGAGTAAAATAATTAATTGATTTGAAAAAAATATTAATTTAAAGTTATTTCCTCAATTTGAAAATATTGTATTTTTTAGTTGTAAAGAATAAGTTATTCAATTTGAGCAACGATTGTCTCAATAACATTTATTTGCTATTTGTTTTGAAATTATTTCACGTTGGATAAAATATTTCTTAAATTTTATTAAATATATTTTTAAAATAAATTATTACTCATTACAATTTAATAAATAACTTCTTATTGTAAGTAAAACATATTTGAATAAATATATTTATTTAAATTAAATAAATTTTTAATAAATTTTTAATTTTTTTAATTTATAATATATTTATTTAAATTAAATAAATTTTTTTTAAGTGTAGTTTAGTCTTCAGGATTTATATGGAGAGTAGGAGACAAGAGAGAAAGTAGATCTTGAAGGACGAAATCAAATTTTGGTTTCGTCGGAATTATTACAATTAATTAACGTGGTAGGAATAACAACGGAAAAATAAAGAAAAAAAATGAAAAACTTATTATAACCGGATAAAGCGAGTTTAGAAGTGGTGCCAAAAGTCCAAGGAGTGATCCCAGAAGTAAAGAAATAAGAAGAAGTCGGAGTAAGAATAACGGACTAAATGTAAGAGTGAAGTAGTGAAGTAGTAAGTGGAGTCCGCGGCGCGAAGTCGCGGTTTTATAGGGTATCAGTTGGGGGTGGTTTTGGTAGGAAAATGTGAATTCTCGGGGAAACTAGGTTGGATTCGTTAAAGTAGGTAGGTATGGAGTAACGTTGCAGTCAGTAATAGGTAAGGAGGTAGGGTTAGGAAGATTTTTTTGGCTAGGGATGGAGAAAATCGTATGTTTAAAAGACGTGATTATTGGAGGATTTTCAGGTGAGGGAATCTTCGGATAAAGCGGTAGAGGATGATGCAGGTTGGAAAAATGAGTCAGGATGTTTTGTTTAATGTAATGGCAGCTTCTTTTGATTTTGTGAATAAGAACGTCGGAATATGCTTTAGGGATTAGGAGGGTTTTCGATTGCGTATTTCCCAGGGTTATCTGGGATTATCGTTGGAATTTTTATTGTGGAAGTCAAAAAACCCGTTGATGATTTGGAACTATTTGTCGAGTGTCGACAGAAGGAAGGAAAGATAAGTTGTATGACTCACGAGGGAGTAAAATTGCTAATTTGGCTATCGGATAATTTAAGTATTGTTCCGGATATTTGTTTGGAACTGTCCGCAAAGCAGACGGACAGAGAAAAAGTATTTCTTATACCTGGAATCGAAAGTTGCGGAAGCATATTTAATTCGTTGGCTCCAAAAATCAAAGCTCCCGCGACGTGTTTGCATGGTGCAAATAACATCTTCACATTCGAATCTGCGTTGCAATCAGCTGTCACGTTATTACCTGTACGTACAAATATAATGGCAAAATATAATTACATACATGATAATCTAGTGTTTTTATTTTAGAAGACTTAAAACCGTATCATGTAAATTAAAAAATTATTTAAAATAGCAAATTGCGTATATTTGTTTATTTCTATCATGTTCTAACAAGAATGAAGAATTCTGTAAATTTCGTATTAGTTGGTTCATATGGATCAGTAATTTCTATTGAGTTGGCAAGACTGGAGGTCAAAAATTTCACAGGACGATTAATTTTAATCGATGGCGTACCCGAACTGATGAAAACTATGAAAAAATATTTTCAATACTTTCCTTTCACTACTATTCAGGCATTTCAGAATAATGTTCTTTTAGGCCTTATGGATTTATTTTACTTATTTGACAGTACAATGGTAGGTTTTTAAAGAAAATACATTAGGCTGTGATGCACAATAATTAATACACCACAATTGTTAACAGATCCGTTTGGAATTGTCCAAGCATGATACGTGGGAGCAAAAGATGAATGCTTTCATCAGATGTATTCCAGATGAAGCTTTCCATATAACTTCTGTTGAAAATTACAGATATATCTCACATCAGTTTACAAACATCTACTTGCTCTTGATGAGTACGATACGTCTTCATTACCACTGCTAAAATCACCAATCCTTTTGCTAAAACCCACAGCTTTATTTATGCCTTATTGCCAGCATGATTATAGCTTAAGCAAGGTAATCTTAATATATAGACGTATATCAAGAAAGCGTACATTTTCAGAAACCGCTTGACAACATATTTAATATTTATCTAGGTGACTGAAGGTAGCGTGCAAATTTATTACGCGGAGGGTAATAATACCACAATATTGGAAAACGATCAACTTGCGGCTGCTATTAACGGAGATATCGTTATAAACAAATAATCTTACTAGATCTGACTCAATCAGAAGATAATCCAATATCTTCAGATGCTCTGCGGATCATTTTATTGGCTACAGAGTATCTGAAGATAAGTCAAATCCCCATTTAACATATAATTATTTATAGGTAGGCGGATGGCGTCTGGCGTCGCCTTTATGGCATGGTTAACTTGAAGATAATTAAATCAAAAGTTAATAGTTACCAATGAAATGTAACTAAGTTAAGTTAAAGTTATTCAACTTTTTGATGTTTTAACTTAACTTTTAACTTTTTAACTAAATGCTACCCAACTCTGTCATTAACAATGAATAAAGGAAGAAATATTTACACCAAATAATAAAGAAAAGTGCAAACGCGCATGACATGCTGCTTTATACGAGCGATTCATTGGTAACGATATGACTTAAACGTTAGTTCTCTCCTAAGTATTATCCTAGATTCTATGCATTATATGGAAATTGCAATTGGTTTTGCAAACCTCTTTCCGCCTTACATCGTAAAGTCGTTACAACATCTTTAGAAATGCGCGCGAACGAAGGAGCTACGTTGCACAGTTTCAATAGTCAAGCATACAAAAAGCTTAACGAGATGGGAAGCGCACATTACATTATACTTTCTTTGGTTAATTACTGACAAGGAAACATAGGCAACCCGAAAATTCAGAAAATTCTGAAACATTGTGTGCAAGTAAAGTAGTACATCCATAATATAAACTATTTTTTGTTTCTGCTAAATTTTGATTTAAAAGGGTGAAACCACCCCTCGAAATTAATGAGTGGGCAAAGGGAGGTTTAAAAGTTTTTCATTGTTGCAAAATTTGAATACACTATTGCAAAGAGTATAAAATATTCTATCACTTTTATGTAAACTATTTTTTCACATGTCTTGTATTTTAGGAAATATTCGCTAAAAATAAAAATGTTATGTTTTTTTGAGAGGTGGTTTTACCGCCTTAAATCGAAATTTAGCAGAAACAACAAATAGTTTTATGTTATGGATGTACTATTCTACTTGCACATAATGTTTCAGAATTTTCTGAATTTTCGGGTTGCCTATGTTCCCTTGTGAGTAGTTATGCGTTTAGTGGATGCAGCGGTAGATCACCACAGTATGTAAGACGTGTGGCTAGTCTTTTTGGGTGTTTGTATAGGACCGTTGTATACCGCTCCCTTATATGTACATGTTAAAAAAAAAATAGAAAAAGAAGATGAAAAAGAGTAATACAAGAATCATGTAGACCTAATGTTTCGTAATTCGTTCGAGCATTTTCGTATTTCTATACTGGCATACTGTATGTACTAAAGTGTTGAACAAAACGCATCTCGATATGACCTCACCTGAGTTACAAGAACGAATCATCCACCGATCTCTTTCACTTCTTCCACTTCACTCACAGCAATTCCATCGAACTGAGACATCTATTATCGACCAAAACCGTTTGATATGTAAGTATTCATAGACGTTTAACTTCTACTATTTAGTGTTTATTTTATAACTTACTGTTATTCACGGGTGTCTTACACTCAGACAAAGAAATGGAGAGATTATTTCTAATTGAATAATGTATATCCCAGGGAGAAAAGATCATCACCACTATAGATACGTGATGAAGAAAACTTGAAAGTCTCACATAGGCAGATATATATGGAAAACTTAGTGTACACGCCATGTTACGATATCGTTGAAGTGGACAATATACTCACTGACCAGAAAACACAGAATATAACAATTATATAACACAAAAGTAACACTGAACATACTTTATGAAACAGTGATTATATGGGTATTAAGTCTTTCAGATTGGATGATGGAGACTCTGTGTTATTGGAATCGAATCTTAAAAAAAAATCTATATATATATATATATATATATATATTCTTTTTCTACATGAACGGACGACGTTACGAGGAAAAGTTATTTCCAATTATTGTTTTTTGATAACCTTATTAGTCTAGCTTTAATCGGTTAACTACAATTTTTTCCGTAATCTCAAATAACTTTTTTTTCAAACATTATTGTCGCAATTGGTGCTACTTCTGAAGTATTGGACCATTCCAAAAATCCTTACATATCTAACATAGAAAGAAGAAAAATACACTATAGACGTTTAGTGTTGAATAATATCACACAGCTGGACGTAAACATTAAAATGCAGTTAATGAGCTTTCATATATAGGAGTCACGCAATTGGGAAGGGTTATATCTCAAGTTTGGTTAATAATACAAAAAAGATGTGGAGGAAAAAGTGAATGGTATAAAAAGGTTTACTTTCCTACGAGTTTACTTTCTTCATAAATGCAACGATGCACCTATGAAATGCAAATGCACTCTTATTTTAAATGGAACAACATATTTTTTTTTATATGGATCGATTCTTCGGAACAGCCTGCGTAAAAAGGTGTTAAGGTACAATGTAAAAGAAACGAACAATTCGTGAGATATTTGACATTCTTAGTCATTTATTAAAGAAGATGTTCGAACGTTCCGCTTTCACATAGTAAACACTCCATATATCATTTAACAAATTTAAGGTGATTTGACTTTTCTTGATTCCTTTTTGTGAGGTTACTTCAAAGATAAAGTGTATTTGCGTCCATTTGTTTCTGTGGAAGACTTAAAAGAACGAATTGTATTACATTGTTCTAAAATAAACAGTGATCACCTTAACCTTATCTGTTATAAAAAAACATAAGAAAACGATGAAGAGTTTACTATGTGAAGACGCAACGTTCGAACATCTTTTTTAATAACTGACTAAAAATGTCAAATATCTCATGAATTGTTCATTTCTTTTACATTGTACCCTAACAGTTTTTTATGCAGGCTGTTCCGAGGAATTGATCCATATAAAAAAAATATGTTATTCCATTTAAAGTAAGAGTGCATTTTTTAGGTGCATTTAAAATAAGAGTGCATTTAAAGTAAGAGCATTTAAAGTAAGAGTGCATTTCTTAGATGCATCGTTGCATTTATGAAAAAAGTAAACTCGTAGGAAAGTAGATCTTTTTATACCATTCAACTTTTTCCTCTACAACTCTTTTGTATTATTAGCCAAACTTGAAATATAACCCGTCCCAAATGCGTGACTCACTCTGTATATATATTATGGTTAATTGTAAATAAAATTGAAACAAATATATATACAATATTATAAATACAAAAAAGTAATTCCTTTTATTTTTCTGATAAATGCTTTATTTTACGCATTAGTTTATTTAAAATAGAGATACACAGATGTAATAAAAAAAAATATATAAGTGATTATAATATGTATATGTATGTATTTCGAAAGTTACTATAAATTATGAATTTTCCATCGCCGTATTTTGTAAGTAAAATTATCAATAATCCTGAGACTTGTGTATAATGTCTGTAGATTAACTTTTATTATAGCAGCTTGATCAAAATTTCACATGTAATATAAAAGATATTAAAGATATAAGTTAAAAGTAACATGTGTTAGTCTCAAGAAACATGCATAGAAAGTGTCAACTTTTGTTGCAGATATCTCAGTTCTCGAGCAATCAAACTTCTTTTAATTACACGAGCAGTTAGATAATATTTTCCTGTGTAAATAATGCAAAGTTTCATAAAATTCACGCTAAACTGGTTTCATAATACTAGTTTCATGTTACATGATACATTATGTTCGATGGATCTACAGAGTGCTACAATTATTACACATGAAAAAAATATTGGTTGAATTAACATTATAGCAACATAAATAAACGCGTTTTTTAGGCAGAATTTTTAAATTAAATTTTATGAATAAAATTCTGTTCTTAATTAATTCGAAATCTTGCCAATATTCCTTCTCCGTGTATTTTTACTTATAAAATTTTATAAGATACTTCAGAATATCTCCTTCGTTGGCAAGTTATATGAAAAATTGCACGAATAGCAAGATTTATATTCTACTTGTCTCCGCAAACGTTCCAATAAAATAGATTAGTATCAACGACAGCGACCAGGAGCGAGATATCAGTGTCAGCGTTTCATGCGTATATACGTCGAGTTATGAACGAGTTTACGGACATTCGAGCAAGTTACGTCCCGCTTTGGAAAGTCGTTCGATCTCGAGCGATCTTGAACTTGCCCGATGAGAATCCAGTGAGAACGCGACAGTATGACGAAAAAGTCAGTCATCTCACTTTTCAATCGAGTTCGTTTCTTCCCTCTTGTCTTTTACGAGACGTTTCACTTGCGTAGTCTCGGATGGAGAGTAGAGAAAACGCTAGTCTCGAGAAGTTGTGTCCTATTAAAGTCTTAAGCTTTATTACCAGTCATTCTGGCTGCAACAAGACATAAAAATTTAAGAATTACTCAGTAACTCAACAACAACTGCATGATGACAACTTCCAAATTGTCTTGAGGAATCAATACACGACGGCTGTTTTATCTCATCCTGCTAAACTACTATAACTGTTTGAAAATGCTGAGAGTGCACAGAGAGAACGGTTTTTTTGGAATTAATACTCCTATTTATTTGGTTTAAATTTGTTGAATTCAAACATAACAAAATCTCATAACAAGTATTTGTTTCATTAAATTGAATCGTGTTGTTTGATGGAAAAAAACACTATTATTTAAAGAAAATAAAATTATATTTTCAATAAAATAATTGTTATAATTAGCTTATATTTTAAATTTTGTTTCTTTGAATAAAATTATATTATTTGATTGAAAAATGTTATTGCTTTAAACGTTTCTCATTGTAATATATTGTTTGGATTAACTAATGTAATGTTTAGTCCAAATCCAAGAGCAATCATGGCGTCACTGGCTCGTTAATTTACAGTGGATTGTATAACGGTTTAATACAACAAAGTTGGAAACTCACTGAATTGTTAAAATTAAGAGTCATTACTAACTGATTTACGTAATAATAATATAATTAATAGAATTATAAAGAACACTAAATAATTATAAATAATAATGGTACAAATAATAATTAATAGTAATATTAATTAATAATATAATTACTGAATAATCCTATTAACAGTGACCCTCAATTTTGATAGTTTGATGAGGTCCTAACTTTGATCATCACATTTGAATTGTCTTGCAACTTATTATATATTCTGTCAATATTTATTACATATCAACTGTTGCTGCATTGTTTTCAACGATTACCTGTACTTCTTAAATTTTTTGGAGTGAAAAGTGGCGGTATTTTTACTCGAGGCGATAATAAAAATACTGCCACTCGTAATCGCAAGAGTGAATGTTCCGCTCAAGATTAGTGTGGATTCTGAGTTCACACATACGGACGGATGTTTCAATCGACCGGAGTGAATATGTTCCTCTGACTGTGTAATGTGTAAGATTTACTCTTCAGTAAAAATATTCACTCAACGATTCAGAATGGAGAATTCGCTCTATAGAAATGAAAGATGACTCAAATTCGAGTGACTCGGGTGTCACTTTGCTTTCTGATGAAATTTCACTCCAAGGAAATTCAGGGAGTAAGCATGACATGAGAAAGCTTTCTAGACATTATAAGGATGCATTATAAGTATGATGTTACACTAACATCGTTAAAGTTGTGCATTATTAGTATGATGTTACAATTATTATCTCAGAGTTATTTGACATTATTAATTCTTTGACGATAATTGAAGTCAAGCAAATTGTAACCGCAACCTAGACCATAGTCAGTAAAAAGAATAGATTTATTTCATCACGAGATTATTTAGATGTAAAATCTCGATGGAAGGAGGGCTCACGTGATGAAGTAATAAAAAGACTGTCAGTAATGCGAAAAAAAGAAATGTCAAGTGTTAAAATTATTTACACAAAATTATTTAATTTTCTTAAACAAAATGAGAAAATTAAATGAAAAAATTTTCTTCTTTGAACTAAACAGATTCTTTGGATTGAATAATAAAATTGCTTAGAAAGTTAAAAAAATAGTATTCATTGCATCAAAAATTAATTTAAAGTTGGACTACCCCAATAGATAAATTTTTTGAATTTAATAAAATTTATTGAATCCAAAGATATCGAAGATTCTCTCGACGTAGCTAATCAAATGATTTGTAATCGTATTTATTGAAAAATGTTCCGAATATTAATATTTTTCTTGTACTTGTAATTATTATAAGAATTATTTTTTTTGTGTTAACAAATTACAATTGATGAGAAGAAAAAAGAAGCTTTATTAAATTTTGCATATTAATAAGGATAAAGAATAGTTAGTTTCTCAATTACGTTATAGAACCATACACAGTTGTGTATATTCTTCATGTATAACATACTTGTAATTATTATAAGAATTATTTTTTTTGTGTTAACAAGTTACAATTAATAAGAAGAGAAGCTATATTAAATTTTGCATATTAATCATGATAAAGACTAGTTAGTTTCTTAGTTACGTCATAGAACCATACACAGCTGTTTATCCCTCATGAAAGATATCATTTGGGTAATGCGCTATTTGCACAGCTGCTTGATAGGTCGTAGTTCTGCTGAAAAGGCTATCAAAACTGAAAGTTTTAACCAAAGTGGCGCGCTTCTTTTTATGGTAATACACTCCACGTATACTTGTACACGCATTACATTAACCATATCACGTTATATAACGCGAGTGGCTTTACGACACTTCACGAAGTGGAAGCATATGTCTCACGGAGAGCACGTTGAGAATCCCGAGATCGCATACTATTTATGATCGTGTGTTTCCATCCCCGCTTCTTCGCGCCAGAGGTTACGCAGTGCGTAATGAAAAGGAGGTATATGACATTCAACATGTCAGAGGATTAGAAGATATAAAAATCTGATGGCCGGCAGTAATTTTGGTTGGACAGATACTGCTGATTGGGTCGCTGTTATACGTGTAAAAGAAATCAAGGCTCTTTCGTTAAAATTGACAGACCGTTTTTCAAGTTTGCGCAAATAGAAAAAATGTTATTGCGACTTGCGCGATGTATTTTTTTTATTTTACCATGAAGTAATAAAACGTGACGCAACTTGTGTATTTACACAAGCGGCATATGAACGTTTGGTTTTCTCGCTTACGTGATTCCGATTACGTTCTTTTTTTCCTTTTTTTTTTGGAGTGTGTGCTTCCATGCGTTTTGGAGTGTGTGCTTCCATGCGTTTACCGCTTACCAATTTTTACAGATGCTATATCTGGTTTTTGTAGTGATTAATATGTAGGACGATTGCATATCCATTAGTTTGTTGATTGTTGATTCTCACAACGATTTACGTAACGCTCGTGTTGACTATAGTTATCGTGCCTTTATTTTCCAATATTGTCTTAAGCGGCATAGTTACATTTCAATCACATATTAACGCAAATTATTATTGATAAAGCTGTTACGATCGCATTCTATTTATTTAATAGTATTGTCTAATACACATTTAAAACAATTACAATTATAATGAATGTTTATTCTCTGTTACGTATAAGAGAGAGAGAGAGAGAGGTTTCTGAAAACGATTTAAGAAATTACTAATGATATTTAGATTGTCGTATTTTACGTTTCGCGTTTTTTATATGCGGTTAACTTATTTTAACATTTGCGTAAATATAACAATTAGAGATATTTATACTTAGAGATAGTTTCCTAAGAAACAAAAATTGATATCATTGTTTATTCATAACGCGGTACAAAGTTACAAGAAATAGAATTTTACTATAAGGAATGTTACAAGAAAAGAACATTTTCCAACAATTTTGTAATATTATTATAATTAGCTAACTACTAGCGTGATTTTTGTTTAGACTCGCGGAATGTAATAATAATCGTTGTAACTGCAGATCTCAGCCCTTCTTGTAACTCGACAGGTAAATATATACACTGTATCCTTCACGATGTGCTTTTCTATGCGAATATATTCAGAGGTACAAGAAAATTTGCGGTATTCTATACGTTTATGACGCTTGAATCTTGGATGCATGTGAGGCACTTTCACTGAGAGACACTTTATATTGTATACATATGGTATATTCATGTACGCAAACAAATGATTTATTAAAAAGAGAAGAATAAGTCTTTTTAAATGTAAAAAGTATGAAAAATAAATATTAAATTTAAATGTAAAAAGTTTTAAAAATAAATATTAAATCAATACTAAAGAAATGTTTATTTAAATATTATTTTAAATGTACACGAATCACGGATAAAACCTTTAGTCTCTGAGAATACAAAAGGCATGCTAAGAAACGTGCATGTACTTGGCATAATATGAGATAAAATATAACATAAAAACAAAAAGATCTTACAAAGGTAAAAAATACGCCAAGTACATAAAGACGAGTGAATTGTCTCTAACAAAAACCCTCTATAAAAAACCTAACAGAAACCTCAATTAAAAACCTCTATAAGTGGTTATATAAAGAAGCAACCTAACAAAACATTTTTATCTAAAAGTTATAAAAATAAAACTCAATTAAAATATATGAAATCAGTAAAATGATCCAAGCACATGATTCATTATTATTAAATTACAATAAATTATAATTAATGATCCATTATTATCAAGTTACAATAGATATAACTGATATAAAATGACTGATGACAATTTATAAAAATCAAACTCATATAACAAACTCATAACAAAACTTAAAAAATTAAAAAAAAAAACATTTTTGTACATAATAATCGAAGTAAAGAATAAAAACATGTGTGAGTCGAATTTGGAATATTAGTCTTCACTATAAAAATATAAAATTTGTATGTGTTTGTTGGAAGAGGAAGGACGCATATGTGCTTGTTTTGATACTTTATTTCCCGAGATATTTTGTTGAAAGTACGATCGTCGCAAAAATTCCGGAAAAGCTTCTTAGTAACGTTATATACCATAAACATAGTCACATTTCGATCTCACTCTGTCATTCTCGGACTCGTCTTTATATATTAGGACCTTAACTTAGTTTCCGCCCGCAAATGTTAGATGGCAATGCAAACAGTTCTAGTAGTCATTACTAACGAAACAGGTAGTTTGTGATTAATTTCGACATTTCTCGATAACATTCAGTCAGCATACACAATTATTTTCCTAAACAACAATTTCTTTTGCTTTGT
>NW_022639464.1:1831212-1868468 GCF_010583005.1 Odontomachus brunneus
CTTGAGTGGTACACGCTTCCGAAATGTTGAAGAAGTGCGAGAATGGGTGGACGAATGGATTGCTTCGAAACAAACATCGTTTTATCGAGATGGTATCGCCCAGTTGCCAGAAAGATGGCAAAAAGTTGTAGAAAGTGATGGAAAATACTTTCATTGAAATAATTTAAATAAATTTTTTACAATAAATGCTTTTTCTCAGTATTTTTTGGGCGGAAACTAAGTTAAGGTCCTAATACTTGGCGTCGCGACGCTATCGTGTCGTTTGATTCAGCAAGACAAAAGTATTTTTGAATCATGCCTCCAAATTTAAATTTCTTCTTTTAATACATTCTAGCACGACTTTTCCAACGGTATTTCCATTATATATTAGCAGAAATTGTATTTCGTAACAATACGAATATTCAATTGTCTAGTAATTTGAGATATCATAAACAGAGTATTTAATTAATGGTTAACAACATAATATTTAAGACTTCTGCTTAGGACACTCAAGGTGTTGAAACACATTGCTAAGCATCACGATGGAATAATAAACGTATAAAAAATTAATATTAAAATTGGATGAATAAACTCGTGACAAGTCATTTTTAATACTAAGCGCAACTTTATATAAACAAAAGTGATTTAGTGTATTTTTATCTAATTTTCTAACGTAAAATATCCCGCAAACTCTAATCTCATGATTGCGATGTAAGAGTAAAGCATTTCTCGAAGTTATCAGAATTTCCAAAATCGCATTATGCTGTTGGTGAAACTTAAAGTGGTTTCGCTGGAACAAGGAAATCACATAAAATCGATGATACGCGATTTCCACAAAGTTTTGTTGGAACTATGATCGAATAGGAAGGATGAGTTTATGATTATAATTCTGTAAAGTATCCATGATAGAAAAATCGCGGGTTTACCAAAGCGGTGCATATCAGTCGACAAATATTTGGAGGAATATTTGGCGAATTATTATTTCCCATAGCGGTTAAAAATCGCGGAGGATAACAAATGCAGTGTAACAATATTATACCAGTCAATCCGTGATGAATGAATTGAGCATGCCAATGTTGATCCCAATCATATGTTTCGTAAAAGTAGACAAAGTTATATGTGATGCATATCAACTAATAAACAAATAAAATAAAAGACAAATAAAGTCACATGTCACATATATTAATCGTATGTTGCACAAAAGCAAGAAACGCTACGTAACCAGATATAGTCCCGATCCATTATTAAACCACATCAAATTAAATCTCGATGGTAAATATTTGTAACGCTTGAATCGATATTTCCACGATATCGATGTGATTTGAGGAAAGGTAAATTTGGTCATTTTCTGCGATATACTGCAATTTGACATTATAGCCCGTACCATTATTACAAAGCCAATGTGTATGAGAAACTGCACATTATATTACTAAATATATTCACGCACAGCTACAACAAATCGACTAATTTCGCTCAAAGTTCACTGGAATAATATTGAAGGAAACTAATTACACACATGGGTTTCATTGATTGTATGAGGAACCTGTAGCGCAGACACGCTAGGTTACCGATGTAACACACATTGAACACGATTGTCCGGCACAAAGCATATGTTCACTCGAATACATTTGCGTTGACTCGTATACGAGCCAAGTTGTATACGAGAGACACTGCTGCCTCTTGAATTTATTAAGATTACGTAGCCCTAAATATGAACGATCAGATGACGGTTATCATATCTCAAGCCAAATTTTGATTCTACTTTCGAACTTAATATTCCATTTAATACTCCACTTTAATACTCTGAAGTTTATAACTTACTTCTTATAATTTCATTTAATCTACTAACTTAGCTGAGAGATCTTTTTTAGAAGCTAATAGTATTTTGTACATATTCTACCATTTAATGACGCTAAGTAGAATATTAATTTCTATGTATGTTAAGGAGGTTGTAAGATCTCCTAAAATGAATTTGTTAAAAATTCATTAAAGCTTACATTACATATAAATTAAAATATCTAACCGCTTTTGCAATTAAAAAAATACTGACTATTTGAGAGTTGAGATATTTAAAGTTAAAGTTGCAACACTTTTTATATGTGTTCCTTAGGATTGGCGCGCTGTATTTAATTTCTATTTCTTGTAAGCTAAAATTAGAGTTTTAATGAAAAACTATCATAATATTGAAGACCGATATTATACAAAAATCAATCAATTTTAGAATTATTGACTGTTTTATTTGGAAAATGTAGGGATTAAAAATTCATAATTTATAATAAAATATATATATTCAAGATATATACATATTTTAACACTTACACACCTCTTTTTATCTTTTTATTATGTGTGCATCTCTATTAGATCAACTGAAGCACAAATAAGGCATTTTTTAATAAAGAAAATAAGAAAATAATATATTTCATATTTGTAATATTTCTTATATATATCCATTTTAATTTTGTTTTAAATTAACATTTACTACTGAGATAAAGAAATAAATGTATAGAAAGATAATTTTGTTCGATAAATGGTAAGTTTATAAATGGTTCCCTTGATACGTCACACTGAAAATACAATACACATACTAAACGTTATAATTTTTTTAAACATACCTTGACCGCTAATCGAAATAGTAAACCTAATTTTAACCTAAACTTTTTATCATCTATTTAAACTCTGAAGGATCAGTGTATGTTTAATACACACGGAAACTGAAGTTCTACTTCAGTTGAAGTTCTACCTTTAAATGGCAGAAAACACACAAAATACCACTTGAAAGTTCTAAAGAGGACTTCTTGGCAAAGCTAGTGACTTAAATAAAATTAAAAGAGGTTGAGAAGTTTCAGAGTATCAAAATAAGCATTAAATGGAATGTTGAGATCGAAAATAAGGTAAAAATTTTGGTTTGGAATTCTCCAGAATATAGAGTGGCGCAAAAGAAACAAACCAATTTAAAAAATTCATAACTTTTTAAATTTAACTTTTCTTTTTCTTTTTTGTTTTCAGACCTTATAAAGGAGATCAGGGAAAATAATTATGGAAAGATACAAATTGTACAGCAAACAAAAATCATAAAATTTTATTTTTACAGAACGCCTTCGAGTTGATGTTTATGGGTTCTCTTCGACACTTTCCCGTACACGTTGAATATTCATTTCACTTCGGGCAGTGCCTAGTTTTCCGGCTCTTGGCAGATTCCTTACTGAACTCTGCTGCTGAAACCGTTCCACCAATTGTCTAATTATGGAAGGTGGATTTCTTATATTGAAATGGCAGCAATAGTCTCGTTGTGTCTATATCATCGAATGTTAATTTTAAAAATAAAATTCTATGACTTTTGTTCGCTGAGCAATCGTGTATCTTTCCATAATTATTTTCGCTGATCTCTTTTATAAGATCTGAAAAGAAAAAGGAAAAGAAAAATTAAATTAAACTAGTTCGTTTCTTTTGCGCCACCCTGTATATAAATATTTAAAAAATTCAGGAAGTAGGGTTGAAATTTCGACTCGAGACCTCTTGTTCCATAAGCACGCCTTACGAATTTATTTCTATATAAGTAAAAGCGATAACAAAAATTTTTTTGTTAATACAAAGGGAAAAAAATTGACACTTTTAAGTTTAAAATTTAAAAGATCGCTTTATCCAAAAATCAATACGATTTGAAAAACTTATATAAAAATTTCGCAAGTAATTTTGCAAAATTCAGAAAATATATATCACTAATACTATTGTCAATATTGTTATAGAGAATATTACAGCAGAATTTCTTTAACGTAAAAGAGCAACGTGTTATGGAAAGAAATACTATTTATCTAATAAAAAACGGCAAAAGACTTTGACTAATATATGCAAATAAGCGCTACGGTTGAAATTAATATCATTGTGTTTTCACGTTGCTGTTGACGTAATAAGCTCCGAAAGAGTTACGTCCTGTCTCTGCTCTTTATGCAGAAAAGTAATATAGAAATATGAAGACGAAACTGACTACACTGCGTATCGTGAGAGAAAAGCTGGCCTCGGATTCGACGACAATCTCACTGAACCTCTACCGTGCATCCTAGCGTGGACTGCTCAGAAGAAAAACTGCACCGGTGTCATCTTTTTGCGCGATACACGACTAGTCACAGAAATTAGATCATAAAACGAAATGTTCGTTTATTTAAGGTTATTGTTTATATAAGACCAATTAAAGAAATAACGGATAAATAAAATTTTGACGCTTGATTTCGATGAACTTTTGACGCTTGAATTTTGATTTATGAAATATAATGTGCTATTTATATTACATTATGAAACAGAATGATATCCTAATTTGTATATTAATATTCGACTATGAAGCGACACATCTTTAATGTCAATAAGATGGGAAATCGATATAATCAATATATATAAAATATTTTCGACTATGCGCAAAACAAAATCTCTTCTGTGACAGATAATTTTATAAATTTGATAGTTTCTACATAAAGAATTTTTTAAGCAAATATTTAATGTCCAAATCCAGGACATTTAGTTGCATGGACTGAAGATAAATTACCGAACGCAAACTTCGCTTAAACTTGAACCCGTCCTGTTACCGACGCGATTGGTCTGTCGATGTGTTACTGCTTTCCATTCAGCAACTCGCATGATAACAGATGTTACTTCATCGTAACATTGCGATAGATTCTCGTGGCTAGTTTGCAGATAAAGAAGAGACACCATGGCACTGTTTCATTCGAGCGCCAAATTTAACGTCTCTTATTTCTAATTTTAGTTATTGTTCGCCAAAACACATAATTAGTTAATTTAACTTAAATATAATGTAACTATTAAATAATCTTTAGTACATTCAACTATGTGACTTAAGTTGATACATACATACATACAAGAAATGCCATAAATTTTTATTTTCAGCTATTTAAAATCTAGGAAACTCCATTTCAGATTATTATAATCTCATTGTCATAATTGCAGCATATATTTTGACTTTTGGAGTAAAAAGATCAAAGAGTTCTGAGGAAACGTAAAAAATGTGACGCAATCACAAATTTAGTCTATTCTTGCATCAACAATGTGCAACTCTCCTTTCAGCCGCCTGTAGAGGTTGATGCAAATATATTCATGAATGCGGTATAGTCAGTTTCGAAGGAGACATGAAAGAGTAAATAACTTTCGTCGAAAGGAGACTTTTCACTGAAAACGTGTCGCAACTACTTTCGATTTTCGCGCTCGTTTCACGAGACAGTTGGCTGCGTTTCACTCGATGCGATTGCATGTTGCCGCTGTTATTTTCATTAGCGCGACTTTAGATTAGAGTTGCATGTTGCACTTACATACGACTTGTCTGTACGTAGCTGTGCAAAGTGAGATATTTATATCCGGTGACTCATGAGTTCATTCTACATCGGAACGCAATTGAGATGTGCTCGCTTGAGCTTCACACATAGTCACTTATCTTCGTATCTAGGCGTATCATATTTGATATAAAATTCGTAATTATCAGCACAGTGACTGTTAAGTCATGCCGATAATCGTTTCGTTTTATTATATAATTTTTGTTCATCTGCCAATCTCTCTATCTTAATATCGCGGAACTCTATTTTATTTCATCTTTACTGTATGTCTGTGCCAAGTACACGGAGAAAATATTTTAGTGAAAATTATGTTAAAATTATGTTTTACAATAATATATGTATATATATATATATATATATATATATATATATATATATATATATATATATATATATATAATATATGTTATATGTTATTATATATATTATATATTTTTTATATGTTTTACATGTTTTTGTTTTTTATATGTTTTTTTATTATATGTTTTTTAGTTTTTTTTAGTTTTTAAGTGTAAAAATGGTAATTAGAAAATATGATCCGATAATTAGTGGTGTGTGTGTATATAATAATGTGATATTATAAATTATGATAGTATAAATTAATATATTATTTTAAATATTGTATATATTATTAATACATTTTTTTATTCAGTCTGTTAGCTGGATCAGTATTTGTAAAACATATTGTACTCATACTTTTTTGTACTCATACTTCTTTGTATTTTTCCTTTGACCTACTACCGAGAGGAGGGGGAAGAGCAGGAAACTGGAGTGAATTCCAGACAATAAACTATGGAAAACAGTGTACGACATTATACCGTTTAAAATTGTACTTTACCCTGGAGGGTTTTATCCTCCTGGAAACATTTACTGAAAAAATATGTTTAGAAATTATTAGCAGAGTACTAATATTTCTAAATTATAGTAACTTTTTACTTTCACTGCAATAATTTTCACGAAATTTGACATTTACGACGGAAATAATAAATTTGATGATCTACTTTGATATACGATATAAAAAACATTTAAGCAATTATAATAATTCTACAGTAAAAAGTCAAACATACATAAGAATTTTAAACAAATATATAGCAATTTCGATCAAATTTCTGTACGCTCCAAGACTACAATAATTTTGTTGTAATTTTTACTACTATATTTTTCCTGTATAAATAAAACTCGTCAATTAAATCGAAACAAATCAGCAAAAAATATATTAGCAATTATATAATACTTTTATAATGTTTGTGGAGGCACAATCTATATATATATATCTATATATAAATTTTTTTTTTTATTTAAACTTCGCTACTCTAAAAATAACACATTTTTCTTGGTAATTAAAAAAGTGTGATTAATATCTTTTTTTCATATAGATTTGTTTCGCAGGATTCGATAAATAAGAATATTATGCGTAGTCGTTATTGATAATAATTATCGCAGAGTCTCTCCTTTTCCGCGAAAAAAGTTGCGAGAAACAAATAAACACTGATAATACCCACTAATGTTAAGAGAGAGTAAGAATTACCTACACGCGTATGCTCTTATGTCTTTCGCGGAACTTGTCGAAATTCTGCTCGCTCCTAATATCGAGACTCGTAACGTCGATGTTCGCTGTGGCTCCCGGCACGCGCGTGATAAAATGCACGGATCAGGTGTATTCTTAGGTACGTGATAAACGCGGATACGCAAAGCGGTCTTCACGTTCCCCGACGGTTTCTCGACGGTGTGTTGCATTCCACGCGCGTGATGCAACAGCCTCGGAGGCGGTAGCGTGCCGGAGGCGGCGCACGGGAGGCAGCAGATGCCGTTCTTACCGACGCAGTGGAGGCGGAAGAACGGCCGCGGGCGGCACATGCGCTCAGGAGAAAAAGACGGTATCGAGCCAGGCGCCTGGTTTGCCTGTCAACAGACGGTGCGGCACCGTCAGTTTCTTCCACCGCTCCTGGAAGGCGTCCGGTGCCGGAGCGAGAGATCGCACGCGTAAAGACGTCTGTATATCCCGGTGTTGCGCTTCCCATTTCCTTCCCGGAGTTCGGAGCTCGGCGCGCGTGTGCTCGTCTGATGTGTGGGCGAAGCTTCGTCGGCGGAGGATGAGATCATTGGCCGACGCTGCGCCGCTCTCGTCGTTCGACGGATAATTCTCCACGCAGGCAGGGGACCGATCGAGCCGTAAGACCGATTTCGCATTAGCGCGAGCTCGGGCGAACATACGAGAGACGGTGCGTGCGAACGCGTGCGTGTGTACGCGCGCGTACAGTCGACGTCGTCGACGTTCGCTCCGCGCGGTCACGAGACCGCGTCACGCGTTAGAACGGCCTCACGCACCTGCTATACCCGTGTGATCCTTCCTTCCGGGCTGTCAAGACTTCCGGGATGGTGGCAGCTGCTCCTTTGCATACGATTCCATCGAGTCCGCGCGCATCACCTTCGCTACGAAATTAAAATTGACGCGTTTGCATTCCGCTGAAGATTCGAGCTTGTGTGGAGTATCATGTGCCGGATTGCAAGTGTAACCACATTTGACGCTTTTCTTCTTTTAATTTGCCCTGCTTAAATCGATGAAGCAAGAGGGCACTCGTACTTAGCGCTACCTGCCTTGAGAGAATATCACGAGCGTTATCTCCGACCACCGGGATAGCAGCCTGTGCTTCGAATTCACTTGACCCGTGCTCCGCGCTCCGTATATACCTGTTTTACATATAGAACATACCCAACGTAAATGAGCTAAACGCCATATACCGCGTGCATTATCGTTTCCTGCTTGACCTCGCGTTATAACCGCGCGTACTAATTACTCGGGTCATTGTGAAGGCGAGGATATGACCGCACCTGTAATTCACACACACACATACATACACCTCCCCCTCTCTCTCTCTCTCTCTCTCTCTCTCTCATTACTAAAACTGGATCAAAGTGTTCTATGTCATTGTGGTGCAGCTCGTGTGATAGCGGCAATCATTAAATTTACTTCGCAGAGAGACGTTCGATAAAAGAATCAGTCGATCGTTCAGTGTCCATTAACTAGACGCACTGTACACGTACACTGTCGCACGTATCACGCGGCACTCGCTCGTGCGCGTTTTCTCTCTCTCCTTCTTCCTCTCTTTCTACGCCTTTCCACCTTCTCTCGTTTCTCCCGCTGGTCATCGTTTGTATGCGAGTGTATACGTACGCGTGCGTTTGCGTATGCGTACGCTCATGCGTGCTACTACGCGTGACATACGCGCATTACACATATCGCCGTGCTCGACACACACGCAAGCACGCACGCACGCACGCACGCACGCACGCACGCACGCACGCACGCACGCATGCACGCACGCACGCACGCACGCACGCATGCACGCACGTACACAGACATACGCGCGCGCGAACAAACGAGCGGAGCGACAGGCGTTACGAGGCGACGACTTGCTAATTAGCAACGCCTTACTATCGCCGCGAGATAAGCCGCGGATAAGGCATATATAAGACAGGTGCGACGGGGAGAGGGGAACGGGATACGACCCTGACTGCAGACTTCCCGAGGGATTTTCGAGGTCAAGGGAACCCGGAGGCGCCGCTTGGTGTGGCGAGGTGGAGTGAGATGGAGGGAGAATGAAGGAAAAGGTGTCGTGCTCTCTTACGACATCCGCTCGCTCGCTCTCTCGTTCGTTCGCTCGCTCGCGCACGGCCAGGTTAGGTCGATCATCAGTTCCTGACACCTGATCCCGTCTTCTCAGATTTATCATACGCGACCCGTTCATGTCGTCGAGACTACCACAGTCGTGGGTCACCTGGCCTCTCACATTCAATGTTTCTCGTAGAGCTGACGCGACGACCGAAATAAAAGTCGAATAGATTAAAGATATGTTACAATGTGTATCTTTCTAGATGGGCATATCTTGTAAACAGAACGAAATAACAATTCTGTGTGAACGAGAACTTCCTTTTTTCCTATGACAGTTACATCACTGTTAATATAAATTATTTTCGATATAATGTTAAAACATTGATCTGAGAATACTGGATTTCTTTTTCAATAATAGCTTCTTCGAATAGCTTCTTCTTTATATACAAATATTCAGCATGAACGCGCGAAAATCCACCATTTTTCCATTATTTATATAATAAAATGAACATACAAAATAAGTTTATATACACACTGAGAGAAAAAACATTTTTCTTCGGTGAATAACATGTAATAACATGTTTACTTATATATTGAAAAAAAGATATACATGAAAATTAATAAATATTAATTTGATTGGCGCATTTTTACTTAAATTTAAATTATTCTATTTAAGCAGAATATGTAATTATTTTCATGAGAATTAAAAATTTTCTTAAAGTTTTGGGAAAATATATTTTTTTATTTAAAAAATATTTTATATATCATATATCATATATCATATATCATATATTAAATATATATATATATCATGACATGTGTGTGTATATGTGTGTGTGTAGTACTCTCCAAATAAATATTTGTTATTTTCTAAATACTTTTTCTCTCATATAGTGTGTACCATCGAAAAATATTTTTTAAATAAAATATACATTTTCATAAAATCTTAGTTTTTCATGAAAACAATTGTTTATTCTATATAAATGAAAGAATTTGGTTTTAAATAAATATATTATTAGTATTCTCAGCAAGTAAATATTTCTTATTTTTTAGATATTTTTTTTCAGCGTTATGTATGTAGATCATTCTCATAATGTTAATACTTATTTGAGAATATTACATTTTCTTTTCAAGAATAGTTTCTTTTACGTTTATGCATATGCAAGTATTCAACATAAATGCACAAGGACTCATCGTTACTCTCTCTCTCTCTCTCTCTCTCTCTTTCTACTTATATATTTAAATAATTGTACGAGATATTTTCCTGATAGTTACTTTCCTGGTAGTCTCTCTCTCTCTCTCTCTCTCTCTCTCTCTCTCTCTCTCGGCTTATATAATTATATAATTGTATGAGATACTTTATTTTCCTTATAGTTACTTTCCTGGTAGTTACTTTATTTTCCTGATTTATTTTCCTCTACAAGAATCAAAATTGTCTTTTGAACTTGCTGAACTTGCTGACGATACGCAACACATTTATCAGAATATTTCTACGACAAAAGCGCAGTAATAATTACTCGGAGGAAACATTAACGCCATCGTCCAATTAGACGATGATTTCACGCAACGTCGCATCACGAAACGATTGTTATCCTCGTAATAAGAGGAAACAAGAAATGGTCAATTCATGTAATAATGAGAGATAGCTGAGCATATCTCTAATTGCAAAGTGCATATTTATAGATATTTGAACTTATTTAACTATTTAACTAAGAGCTTGATTTGAAATATTTAAAGCCTCTCAACTAGTTCAGATCTGCAAACATTATGTGCTCATAAATTTTAGTGGTAAAGCAAATTTCTAGTCGTCAGTTTCTCCTCTGTTAATTACTTAAAATGCAAATGCGACATACAAGCGAATATCATATCGTTATGTGAATTACGGTCGTGAGCATATTGCATAATGCAACTTTTATCGAGAATGATTTGTTGTGCCGGAGTCACCGTGCGGACAATATCGGCGAGCGGCACAACATATTCGTAACTAATAATAGTGCAATTATGTAGTACTGTTTGTTTGTGAAGCAATAAGAAATTATTCCACTTTGAAAATGTTCCACTTTAGTTTATCAGTTAAAGTTAGAGCATTATTATCTTCTGATGAAGTCATCGATTTTACTATCTTATCTAATAATGGTGAACCGTTTTATCATTTTCACGAATTCTATACGCAAACTATAAAAGCTCTAACGTCACTTTTCAATATTCTATTACGTTATTTACGTAATAGAATTACATAAATTTTTATCATACGCGTAAATATACATAAATTTTAATATTTGTAAATAATATATTTGCAAATAGTACAAAAAGTGCAGGGGAGGGGGTATAGAAGCTGCTGTTCCATTTCAAACAAATTTAAAAGCAATGAATACACGCTTAAGAACTCCGACGTTCACACATATATGTAACATAAATATATCGTCGGGTCATAACCCTCATTTGCTTCCATTCTTTTTAAAGTGGGTATTAGATGCATTAAGCGATTGAACGGTCAATGTCGCGGCTGTGTAACTCAATCTCTTTTAAGTACCGGAAATTATATAATTATTAATCTACACACTAAATGATTGAATTACAGCCATTTATTTTGTGTCACAGATTTTTTATCAATTATGCAGATTTTAACTTAGATTTTTATTTCGTGAAATTTTCTGTGTTTTTAGTTTTATATATAGTTTTTTAGTTTCTATATATAAATATAAAAAATATATTATCATGGTAATTAGAGACATATATCTTTACTTTCTTCAATTAAAGTTAAACTTGCTATGATCTTAATTGATATAATAATTGCCAATAGCAACAAATTTTCTTGTTATCGTTAAGATTATAAAAATTATAGGTTTTCATCTTTATAATTAAAAAATTTAAGTTATATAAATAAATATTGTAAAACAGAAGAAGGCGACATATGAGAAATAATATCATCGTATGTAATAGCAATATAATACAAGAAAAAAATATTGTAATTAATATTATAGTATTATTAATAATACTTTTATTAATAGTATTATTTACTTTCCTCTTCTAACAAAATCGATGACTTTTTGCTCAGATAAACGCCATATTGGGTCCACCATTTTAGATATCAAAAATCAGTCATCTAATTAATACTGAAAATATCCTGCACTTATTGTTTGTGGTTTATGTATTTGCAGATAGCAATTTACTCCCACAATATCGACAAGTTCGGCAATACTTGTAACGATGTAGGGGATTATCTGGAAAAATAAAAAGTTAACTTCAAAATGGAAGATGTTCCTGGTGTTTTCGGGTAATTCTAATAGCAGCACTGTATTTAGTTGGTCAAAATTAGTAAGGAATGTTAACGTTTTTATGTTTGACTTCGTAGGTAAAAACGGCCTTTTTTATCATTGTCCTTTATTAATCTACCAAATACACGATATAAAAAGTATTCGTATAATTATGACAATTACGATTTTTGTAGTAAAAAGTCAAACATGCATAACATTTTTAAACTAATATTTTGGTCATAATTTTTCTAGTATTCAATATTACAAAATTTTCTTGTAATTTTTATTACTATATTTTCTTCGTGCACATGACAATTATATCAACATGTTATGTAATATTACACATAATAAAAATATATTTATCTAACTAAAAGCCGAGATTAATATTCGATAACAAATTTACATGCGCGTTACTACGTATATATTGTACTAAAAAACTTATATACGTGAATTATTAAAATTTTTACGTATTAATTTTCATAGTTATATTACATTCTTAGAAGTTGGAGTTACTGCGATCAGTAATTATAAATCATGAAGCTTCATATATTGCTGAAAATTTCCTAAGGCTTCGAGTACAAAGGTTACTAACATATACGGAAATACATACAGAACGTGTCGAATAATACGCTTGCGAAAATAATTGGAACGTGAAGCGCCTGGTATGGAAGAATCGTACAATATGGTAGCTTAACTTAATGTTCTACGGTAGTAAGTGAAGCACGAAAAGATGGTATAAAACTCAGGATGAAACGCAAATATTTCTGATTTGGCTGGAAATAGTGAATCATAGATTTCTTGTTTTACATGATGAGAGACCATGCTGCATAATGTCTCCACAACGATGCTAATAAATCACTCTTTAATTCTGAAAAACGGATTGCACAACCTGTTCGTAAACCGTTTATATGCATTTTGTAACGGTAATTTCCACAACTATAATCCTCTAAGGTTTATATTCAAATTAGCAATTCAATATCGAATATTCACTGTTATTTTTACGAATGTCACTTCGCGACTGTCACTTGTAAGTCAGATATATTTTATTAGGCGATAACCCACGTCGTTTCAAGATAATTAACATCGCTAGCGGACTTTTTGTCGGTGCCTAATTATAATAATGCAAATGCCACTCCAATCAGGCTGATTTCTTATCCTCAGTTTCTCGCTCACCATCTTGGTGTTCTCAATGCCGTGTTAACGAGCTGGTGAAGTACGATAGGGATTTGCGATAATACAACGCCGTTAATGCGGTCGCTTCGTGGGAATACTCGGCCTGGTAGGCGCCAGAAATGTCTTCATCGTGCCGAAGACAGAGAAGAGGCACGAGTCACACATTATATTTTCGTAGTGTCCGTCTGTTTATGCGATCCGTGTGCACACGACGTTTACATAGACACGTACTGTATGCCTTACATATCTGCGTTGTTCATATCGGTGGCCGATAACGCACGCTACAAGCGACTGCATTACAATATCACCGTGTTCTTGAGCTCACAAAGAAAATTCGTAACATGACGACTTAGCAATTTTTTCTTGTCTTTTGTAAGGATATGATCTAGCCTTGTAGCGCTTAAGGGATCGCGCTATTTGGAGGCGCTGAGAAAACGTCAAAAACCAATTTTTTTCAACATAACTTATTAACACAACTTAAATTATGAACCATTCTCTTTATTTACAATGTTTAGTACATCTTGTTTGATGAAAAATTTTGAAAAATAATTTTAAAATGTTTTGAAAAATAGCCGTGTTATAGGATGTCCTGCAAATCTTCTTTGCTGAAACGTGCAATAGTAGTTACATAATATCTCGAAAATTAATTGTCTGTTTGACTTCTAATTTGGCATACAAATTATTAAAGATTATATAAGGCGCGACGTAGAAGTTATGAAAAAAATAAAAAATTGTAGAAATTACAGAAAGAAAAATATTCTATTTTGGTCTAAAAATTTAACTTTAAACATTTATTATAAAAAATGACTAATTGTATTTGAAAAATGCTAAACTGCGCTCTAAATAATCTTGTTAAGAATATGTGTATTCAAGTTATAAGTAAATCGAAAAATTTTTTTTCGAGATATCGTGTACTATCAGTGCGCATTTTAGTAAAGGAACTTTACGGGATAATTCAGCTACTCTTTTATATTTTTAAAATAATTTTTATAAAATTTTTATTACACCATATGTACTAAATATTGTAAATAAAGGTAACTACATATAATTTATAATTATTGTGTGGGAAAATATTAGTGATTTCTGATATTTTTTCAACGCTTCAGGATATCGTGATTCCTTAACTATAAATAACTCTTTAACTATAGAGTTTATTAATGACAATTGTGTTGGTTGCTTATTTGAATTTACTAAAAAAAAAATACTTGAAAATTTGTTAGTGGAATATAAAGTTTATCTCTATGCATAAATTTATTTTTGTGAAATTAAATTTATATTCCATAAATAAATTTTCAATTCTTTTTTGCTCAGTATATTATGTTAAAATTTTATTGACAAAACTGAAAAAGAAGTCTTACAATAGTTAACAAATGCATTTGGTTAAGCCTTTTTCATGAAATAAAAATTCTGCTTGTTGAACTGAACGTGAACCAGACGAAAAATTCGCTGACAAGAAATAATATTTCTGTTACTATGACCGAAAATATTCGTCTAAACATTCAGGTGCATTAAAACTCGATTGACGTAACTAAAAGCAATTGGCTGAGCAGAAATTTCCTACAGGAATCTTTCTGTTTCCACAACCGTGTTTTTATCTGGTCCACAAGTAAAAGAAGTTATATTAACGACGTTATTTTTTCCGTGCAATTTAATATTTGGTAATTAGTAACAAATATGGTAACATTTATCAATCAATTTGGTAATAATTATAAAATAATTAATAAAACAAATTCTTCATTTAATTTAACCAATTAAGAGGTTTGATAAATAATATCAAATTATTTTGCAATAACCACTAAATAGTTTAAATATTACTAAAGTATTTCCTAATTTCGTAAGGGAGCTTGCTGATCTCGGAACAATTTTGAAGTTTTGATTTTTCTAAACCACAATTTGGACTAAAAATTTTTGAAAGAAATATGTTATTAAGTTGTAAATAAATTTAATTATAATATATTTATAATTGTGTGTGTGTGTGTGTGTGTGTATCTCCCTTAGAAAACATTTTTATTACCATCTGATAGAAAAATACAATAATTTAAAAAATTAGAAATCTTGTTTCAAAGTACAACTTAACGTATCTTGTAATACCCATTAAAAAGTTCAATCTTTAAAAACTTTAATAACTACATTATTCTATAGCTAACATGTTTTTTCGCAATCCTTGATAACAAAACTTCACAAACTGATAACAAAACTTTAAATATGAAAAATTACAAAAATCTCAGAACAGATATGAGCAAATTTATTGTAAAAGTTAGAAGATAAAAAAGTTGACTTAACTTATGTTTAAACAATCATAATAATACGAAAATACATTTCTGAACAGATTAATTAGTAATTTATATATTAACTCAATAACTAGTATTATTAGTTGTCAAATGTGACTATTATTCGTTTATAATCGAAGTATTCCAATGTGTACATCTATATCCATACAGTTCCCCTACATATATTAGACAAAGTAATAAGTATTACTAAATATAATACGGTTTCATTTAACAAATTGTTTACTGATATAACCATATAAATTGCCAATGGTCTTACCAAATCCTGGCAACAGATACCAAGTCTTGGCAACAGATATTAGCTCTTACTTTTTATTAATACTTGCCAAATTATTTGATTAGATTCACCTACACGCACGTTTAATTGAAATTATTTCACCAAAATATCCAAGAACTATTATCCAGGTTTGATAGTTATTATCAAATCTTCTCTTCAGCGATGTATCTATGTAATTTTGGTGATAGGTGCTTTATTTTTTATGCAGTCAATTGCATGATTTAATTTCAAACATAAGTTTTATGTTCGTGAAAGATAGAAAACTTGAATGAGTCTCTATTTACAGTAAATTTTGTTGCATGCAAGCGCATTCAGCGTTTAATAATTTGTATTACGCGAAGCTTCAGCGACGAAACCGCGACGATCAGCTGATCATTTATAGAAGCGACTCTGTGACAGTAATTGAATCATCCTTTCGTGAAACTAATGGCGACGATAAATGTGCTATTAAGAGCAAAAAGCGACTGCAAGGATGCGGTTAATTCTCGGAAGTTGCGGTTAATATTGCGAATGGGTGGCTCAGAATATTCGCCTTCAGAATATTTGTACTTTTTCCAACGTGACATTATCACATGATATAATTCTATCATATTTTATTCTGATATAATCTAATCGTTGCTTTTTTAACAAATTACATTTTTATTCTATAACAAAATATTTTTACTATATATGATGATATTTTTCTTTATATTGAAATATAATTTTTTACATATCCTATACTGTAGTAATGTAGTAATACACTAATTACTGTAGTAATGCAGTATTGCAGAAATTTATATGTTGATCGAGAGTAATTTGATAATGAAATATACGATTCATTACTAAAGTGTTTGCTTCTTTTTATCTCCGTATTTTATATACATTTATCTAATGTAATATTTAGTAGTTTTGGTAAAGAAAACTTATTACTGTACGTATTACGTCATTTTCAATACAATGAGATAAAATTTCTAGTCTGCTTTTAGACATATCTTCCCACTTAAGTCATTTTCAATTTTAAACTAATTTTGAACTCCAGAAGCCTCGATTCTCCGAGAATCAAAATATCTCGAATGCCAAGATTCTCAGGAATAAATTAATCTTTAAGATATCTCCAAATCCGAATATTAAAAATTATAAATCATTATTTACCTCAATGGTTTAAAACTGAAAAATGTTTTACTTTTATATTTTATGTATTTCTGTTTTGATGTATAATTCAAGATATATCGTGAAATGTATATAGACACCACATTTTAATCACAATAATAACAAGCACCGAAAAAATCTAAATATAATGAAAAATCCTCCAAATTTATTTTGCAAATAAATAAACTTACAAAAATAGACGCGCTATAAATAAAGTACATAATCACTGAAGGATTTACAGAACAAGTTAATAATTGTTATCCTTATAGATGAATGTTAAATATTATTTCATTTATCGTATCAGCCCTTCATTATACAGACAATTATAGTTGAAACAAATTTTTTTATCAAGCAAAATTAATGTTATTTATCGCGCCTTGATTAATGAGCTAGATTTAAAAATGTATAATTAAAAATTTATAATCATAAGTGCCTTTTTATCTTAGCATATAGTATGTATACGCGAAATATAGTATAGATGCGACAGCTTCCATTTCCTAGTGCACCAATTAAGATAAGTTACGATAAAGCTGGAGTCATATCCGTTGGTCATATGTATATTGATATCAACGACATTTGTGTGGTAAAAGTTTTCGATAAAACAGTGCATAATTATCAGTTATTATATTACACAAGGAAGAATAAAGATTCTCCAGTTAATTATATTAGGTGAGTTAATTATATTAGATAAATTATATTGAAAAGTAATGAAAACTCATTTTTATATTTCTGACAGCATGAGAAGAGAGAGAGAGAGAGAGAGAGAGAGAGAGAGAGAGAGAGAGTACATTACGTTATAAACTACATTTTTCATATTAAAAACATCCATATTTTACAATTTATTGATTAATTTTTAATTAATTTAAAAGATGCCGTAGGTTACGTTATTTACGTAAATAATCGAAGCTGTTAAAGGATACATAATAGATTGGCCTTTACGTAAACAACGAAATGCCGTGTCGCCTATTAATAAAGATCTTAGAAACGAAGCCATCACTCAATGCTGTTCCACACCTTTTGTAATTACTTTAATGCATTTTTTAATTTGAATAATGTGACGACATATTTAATAAACGACGAAATAATCCGATTACGTTATTTCAATTAAATATAAATATCTCGACGCGAAAAAAGATATATATGTATGTGTATGTACACGGAAAAAAAGGTTTGGTTGAATTAACCAAATATCTGGTCGAATATGAACGATCCAGAAATTCCGATTGAAGTAACCCGAATTTTGTTTAAGATAACAAGATTTTTGGTTGACTTAAACAGAATTCGGGTTATTTCCATCGGAATTTCGGGATCATTCATATTCGACCAGATACTTAGTTAATTCAACCAAATCTTGTTTTTCGTGTATGTCTATTATAAAATATTTAGATGCGTCATTCTTTAAATTATTGGTAACAATAATAACAAGAAGCGTACATACTGTAGTTTTGGAAACGCGAGAAGAATTGGTTTTTTAAATTTTTCCGCAGATTTTTTCGGTTTCTTCTCAATGGTAGAAAAATTTATTTTAAAAAATTCATGTGTGTTTAGTTAGAACATGTCACATTTGCTTCTTTCCGTAAAGAAGATAATTGCATGCATTTAATTAAAAGTAAATGAACCTAATAAGTAATTTGTTAGCAGCCTGACGACAGATTGAATATGATCTGTCAAAAAATCAGTATTATTCTATCGACAAAATTTGACAGTTAATTATATATATATATATATATATATATATATATATATATATATATATATATATCTTGTATATATTTTTTAATATTATATTGCAATTTTACATCGATTATACCATTATTGACTACAACATTACAGAGGATGTCTTCCCCCCCCCCTGGTGAAGATACTTATTACATTAAAACCAACAATAATTAAAAAAACCTGAGACTTTGTGATAACACTTTAATTTTAATATATTTTTGCTTTACAATCTCTGATCTTAAAGTTTTCTTTTTCATTTTATTTATGATAATGTTAAATACAAGCGAAACAAAAAGCAAATTACAAATAAATAAATAAAACTATAATTTTCTTTTCAAATAAAATAAAACATTTTCGCTTAAAATATCATTTTTTAAAATAACAAAAACAGCAATTTTTCTAAAAAAATATATAATTTTTCGAAAAAAACCGTTTTTCCTGTTTTTATCAACGATTTAGAAAAAGCCGGCTTTTTAAGTTATAATATGCAGTTTAAACTTATACATACGTTAGAATCAAGGCGCGTTGCTAAACGAGTAAACTTAATGAGGAAAAGTCATTATCTGGGTTCCAAGTTACACTCTCTCTTAAACGCTGCGTAATACGCAATATATATCATTACGTGAGTCTATCGTAATGCGTATCTATCACGATAGATACGTATCAATACATATCAAGTTATTTAATCGAGGCGCGAAATCTATTTTGGAAAGAAACACGTCTCTGTTCGTTAATATAATTAAGACGTTAGGTAATAAAATGAAATGATATAAGTTGAATAATTATGCGAAAAAGGAGCATGTCTGATACTCTCAATTTTAATTATATCATATTCTCAGTTTTTAATTATATCATATTCTCAGAAAGATTTACGCATGAAGAAAGTAGATTTCGTTTTCAGAGAATCTCCATTAAATTATGCCTTACATGTTATCTTAAGTATTATTATGTTTTTTTTCGCATATATATGGAATATATATATTCGCATATATATATATATATATATTAGGAAAAATGTCCTATATAATGTTCGTAATTTTTACTAAATTTAACGTTCTAATTTGTGAAACATAAATTGCGATATATGATAATTTTTAATAAAATATCTAAGACCTATAAAGTTATTAGTACACTGCGTCCTACTTATATATAGATATTTACTGAAATATTTAACTCTCGTGTAGCGGATGTACGTCATTGATCGTATACCTAGATGTAGACTTCACGTTATTTTAATCACGATCATAACTTATTTCGTAATCTTAATATAGAAAGATACATGTGCTTCACTTATTCTACATACTTTACATTTTAGCTAAATCAATGTTCAAGATTGACTTAAACGTAACTCAAAGATAATCTATTAAAAAATACCAGAAAATCTACCGAGATTTTTAATCGCCTTGAGATTTCCATTATAAAATTATTGACAGTGCCCATTTTCCGAACAAACTTCGCATCATCGTAAATATGATAGACAGCGACTTTTAATTAAAATTTACTTTAAAGTTTATCCCATCTCTTTTGTTGCAGGCGCAGCCGCTAATTAAAATGAGCAAGTCAACCCGGAAGAGACGTTCTTAACATTGTAAGTGTTACAATATTGCCGTTATTGATAAGTAAATATTTCCATTCGTGATGCCGCGCGATACGACATTGTGCAGATGCAACGAAACTTCCCTGGATATGACAAGCTCCACTTGACAACTTTTAGTGTGCTTCGTCCTACATTGGCGCAAGTTTACCACAAAGGTTAATCGGTGCAACGATGCTAGAAGGCTCTTTGTAGCGTGACGAACTATCGATTATCCAAAATCTGTGACATCCGCCATTAACAGGAAAAGCCGATGATTGAAATAAAACGTTCTTTTACGAATACTTGATTCCAAAGCGAACGCGATCTCGTCGCAAATAATACGTACGCCGCGCACCAGATAGCCAAATTTTGCTTTACGACGCCTTAGACATCTGAGTTACGATAGTCGGTATAGCGTCAGTCATTTAGAATTCCCGTGTAATAACTATAGCGAGCACTACACGTTCCAATTTGCACTAAAGGTGTTTTATTTTAAGGTCTCTTATTTTTAACATCAGGAGGTATTTCGCGTCGCTGCGTTGTGAAGAAAAGACCTTGTTTCATTCATTAAACTTAACCGCCTTTTTTATTATCAAAGAACAGTAGCTGCAATGAATGCACTTAACGTAACTTAGGATAGTTATTTTAATCAAATTTGGCTTAGGATAGTTATTTTAATCAAATTTGGCTTGATTCAATATTTTCTTGCGAAAATTATTATTTATCAAAATTCGGCTAATTTCCCGATCAGAAATGGTGTGAGTAAGATCTATAAATAGACATTGAATAAACATCGGTGTATAAGCTTGAATATTTACGACATCGCGTAATAGCCAATTTATTCGCCAGAATACGCAATTCTAATTCATCGGCGCGCGATTTATGATTTGGTGAATACGAGGCATAACTGTCGATTTTTAACGACTTTGATATGAAACAGATATCTTTTGAGATATTTGATGCCGTAAAGTGTGAAGAAGGCATTCGAGGAAAGCCTCGACGCTTTCAACGCGACACCGATTCTTGTTGACAGAACCGGGAAACGCCGTATCTGGGCTGAGTTTGCCGGAAGTCGGTGGAACGCCGCGGAGATGACGAAGAAGTTCGAGTTCAGTTGGCAGATCGAGGTGCCGGAAGCGCTCCGTAGCGGTTGCGTTTTCGATCGCTGGACAGAGGAAAAGGACAACACGGAAATCGAGTTGAATTGTGTGTTCAAGGTCGACGAATATGGCTTCTTTATTTATTGGCAGAGCGAGGGAAAGGTGAGCTTTCCTTCAACTGTACCCGTCCTTTTGTTCATTCGAACAACGGAGCGAGGTGCCCATTTTGAACGAGCGTTTTCGTTTCTCTTCTTATTTCTCTTCTTATCTCTTCTCCCCGCAGGATGGCGACGTTGTGGAGTTGTGTCAAGTGAGCGACATTAGGGCCGGAGGAATCCCGAAGGTAAGCGAATTGTTTTACTGCTTTAATATGAGATAAGAACTTGAACTCATCGAAGCTAGCCGTAACAGTCTCTTCAGAAATTCCTGTAGATCTTGTACTCAGTAAACAAAAAACTAAGGTTGGGTAAATTGCTTCATAAAAGTAACGTGCCACAGTTGCCATTTTTTTCTACAAAAAATAACTCGTTAGCGATTAATAAAGTAACGCGTTACAGATACCTGAATGTAACGAATAACACTCGTTATAATTTCCTTTACTTCTGCTTTGCGCTAAAACAGGATTAAATTGCGCATGAAAAATACTTATATACTGAAAGAAAAGTCTTATAATAATTAACAAATGCATTTAGTTAGGCGTTTTAATGCAATATTTAGTAATTAGTATGAAATTATATAGTAATATGTAGCAATCGCCTAATAGTAATTACAACATGATTACACACAAAGAAAAATCTGTAGTCGTGATAACCATAATGGTATCAACTATATGAATATTATATCTGTAACTAATATACATAGTATAATGAACTATGTGTAATAATGGCAAATACAATACTATGGTTATAAGAACTATTTACTAATAACTAAATTGTTATTTTTATCATGAACATGGAAATGAAGTGAAAAGAACTATAGTTCTGTGATTATTATGACTATTGTCAGTATTACTTTGCAGCTTAAGAAAAAATAGTTGCGGCAACTATAATGACGTGGACACATAGGACATTAACAATTTTCTATGGTTCAGTTAACGTAAAACACCATAATTGTCTATAGTTAAAAAAAATCTTTTTATAATAACTTAAAAATATAACTATACATAAATAGTATTCAGTGGTTTTATTGTCAAAACTACATTTTTATATTGTTGTATATTTTTATACTGTCGTTTATAGTGTTTTTATTTCTGTTGTTCAGTTAATTATTGTTAACTGTTGGTTAATAGTTAACTATTGTTTTTAAATTCCATGATAAAGAATAGTTGAGTTATTATGTGACTATATTTTTATAGTTACGAGACCTATTTTTTTCTCTCAGTCAAACAAATTCTTCATTTAGTTAAATTAATTAATTGGTTTGATAAACAATAGCAAATAATTTGATAATAGTTATTAAAGAGATTGACTATTATCAGATTATTGGTCACATTTCGTATATTTATCACACAAAGTGTAAGTATTGCTAAACATAATACGGCTTTATTTAACAAATTATTTGACGATACGTATTATTAATATATAAATTAGTAATAGCAAATTTTAGCAGATGTTAAGTCTTGACAATAGAGATTTGCTAAGATTATTTGTAAATATTTAATTTTGTTTAATTATTTAATTATATTATTATATTATATTCACTATTCATTTAATTATATTCATCTACATGCGCGCGCATTTAGATAAAAATTATTTGTAATATTTATAACGATTGTAACTATTTTACCAAAGCATCTGATAACTATTATCTAGGCTTGATGATTATTACTAAATCTTTTCCTCAGTGTATTTTTAAATATATTTATTATTATATTTATTATTATATATTTTATATACTTTTTAATCATTCCTTGTATTATTGAAAAAAAATCAAACATTGGGTAATATATTGTAGTTTTACAAATTGTTTTCTTTTCATCGAATTTTGAACGATATGTTTTATTAATTTTTAACAGAAGTTAATGTTCCATAACATCGTCATATAAATAACTCCTTTCTGATGTTAGTACAAAGTTCCCAACGTTAAACCACCATTTAACAAATGAACTTCTTGAACAATGCTATATTTTTTAATAATGAATTTTATTAATTTTTGAATAATATTTAACATTTAGACGTTAGAATATTTTGATTTGATTTTAGGAACTGTTACAATTCTTTTTGTGCGTATTTATTCTGTGTCACTTTATATAACCGATGAAAAACAAAACAGTGTGTGTGTCATCGTTGTTGTCATCGGAATTTATATCAGTGTTTACAAAACTTTTTCTTTTGCTTGATCAAGTCTCTAGTAAGTTTTTTAAATAGCCGGAAAGTTTTTGCTTTTTTCAGTTGAATAATTTCATTTAAATTTTGGATGTAAACAACTGGAAATTATTAATTCTTTGCAATAAAAACAAATAAAATTAAATAGAATTAAATATTATATTATGTTTCTTCTTTGTTAGTTGTTCTCCAGAATGACTTAATGAATATTATTTCTTCATTTGAAATTACAAAATACATGTTAATTAAATTGACGAATGATTTTTAATTTAAATCCAACTGTATATCTACTACTAATGAATAACAATCTGTCAACAAACAATCAAGTCTATAACAATCTATAACAATCTTTTCTTTAATTTTCCGAGAAATACATTATGAAATGACGATAAAAGTAACTATTATTTCCGTTATTTTACCGTAAAATGTAACAACGCTACTATTTTTATTGCAGATGAAGAAAATAACATCTTTACTAAATAGTTACCAAAAAAAAATAATTTTGTTGCAATAACGACGTTATAAATAACGCATTACTTCTCAACCTTGCAAAGAATATTAGATTAATATGATAATTAGATATGATAATTAGATATGATAATTAGATCTTGAAATATTGTTTTTATATTTATCTCTTGAACGTGTTTTCACTTAATAATTTAAAAATATTTCGAAAATATTATCAGATAATATGGTCTCTTTTTGTATATTGCAAAAATGTCTTATAAATATTAAAGTATCGAAGTTACTCGTAGTGATATTGATGTAAAATTGAAATCATATGTTAGAAAATGTTATTAAATATCGTTGTAGTAATATATGAGTGATTTTTTGCTTACTGGGTACATTTTTTTTCATTCTTATATTGTACTAATAGGCGTGTTTCAAATAGGACCCAAAGTTATACGACAAGCTGGTTAGCAAGCATGGCGAACAGTTAGACGAGAAAAGTCTCACCATCTGTTCTGGTGTCGATTACACCAACATTAATTATCAGCATGTTGTGTGTCCGGATTCTGCCACAGCCAAGGTAACACACGCGAACACTAATCGCGATAATGGCGGAAGCGTGCCGTTCATGTGTCGTTAGACTTATCGATCAAGTAAAGTATCGACTGTCTGATACGACAACGATATAACATTTAGGATTATCATTGTTACTGAAATGAATGTTCCATAGCCACGCTTGTCGTGACTTCCATGTAATCACGTGAACGTAATCGCAATTGCGCTGTGCACGAAACTTTTCGGTTATTATCACTGATACCGTCTACGTTATTAATACTTGCCTCTTGCTCCGTTTGCTGCTTACGCGAATCGTTCTCCAAGAATTTTTATCATCGGCTGCCACATTGGCAAGTGATACGGAAATAACTTGAATACATTTTTAACTGATTTCAAAAAAAGAAGCCTCTCAGTTTATTTTTCGCATATACTTGTTTATTTGTATGTTCTTCAATTCTCAAAAACCGTTACAGGTATTGAGATGAAATTTTATTAGCTTGTACATTTCATTAGCTTCAGTACATTATCTACATAGTTTCTAAATCGGTATCATTATATTATATTTATGCGGACGACCTAGGAATTAAATAGTTCCATTATTTCTTTGAAAATGCGTAAATATCTAGAGATACAAGACAAAATTTTTATTTTTAACCCACTTGAAAACACACTTTTTCTAACTGACTGAAAAAAACTATAGTAAATAATTAAAAACAGAAAATAAGAAACCTACAAAAAATAAACCACCTTCAAAAATTTTGAAGAGCTTAAAAAGTAAGCGTGAAAAAGACAAATTAAATAGGAAATTAATTATGTAACTGTAGAGAGATAAATAATAAAGAAAGGAATGTGTGATTATTAATTCAATCAGTTAAGTTCTCCTGCCGACTTCTGATATTGTTAGATTATTAGAATGTGATTATAAGATTATGTGATTATTAGATATAATTATAAGAGAGAGACATAGGAATATTTTATTAAAATCGTCTTATATATCTTTTAAGAATTTTAAATTTTAGAAGGGCGCTTTATTTTTGCTAAAACATTTAGCATATTGCCATTTTGCTAAAACATTTAGCATATTTAGCATTTAGCATACGATAGAATTATCTGTAAAGCTATTATCGTTTATTTTGTAAGAGTAACTGGAAACAGCGTTAGTCATTTACTTATTTACAACTACGTTGCAATTACAATATGACGACTGACAATATATTTACTGCTGATTTATGTGACTTAATGTTACGTATTTCTCGTGGTACAGCTCTGTGCATCTTTTCGCGTGTTCCGTAAAAAGAACAAACTGTATTATATATAATTTTTTTTATGTCGTCACAGGTATGGCTGGATGGCGTGCGATCGATTACGCACAACGTCAAAGCGAACAACGTTTGTCCGCTCACGTGCCTGAAGAAACAGTAAGTTTGTCAATGCATATGTATACATCTGTATGTATATACGCTTGCACTAACGTCTGTAAACAATAACGCTGTGTACCTCTGTGGAATAATTAGCTTTTAATGTACCATGACCGATATATGCGTTTCGATGTAACTCCACTTTTTTTAAGATCTGACGTAAAAGATATTTTTATATTTGTTTGACTCCTTTAATACATGCTACTGAATGCTTTAGCAGATCCGTGGTATTATTAATAACAATTGATTATTAGTAATTAATAGTTAATAATAACTACCACGTATCGATGTTTCATTGTAAAAACGTTGCTATTAATAATCTTTAAGTAGTTAAATATAAAAAATGAGATTTTGCCTTCATAAATTAATTTTATTAAAAATCATTCTTTTGTATGTGTGTACATGTGTATATGTAAATTCTAAGTTAAATTGATCTATTTTTAAATGTCATCTTGATGCAAACCTCATGGCACCTCAGTAACTTAACAAAATTTATGATATCGCAATGCGTTAAAATTAACAAAAATATATATTGCTGACTCATATATATTTATTTGTATATTAAGGTAGTTATATCGCTAAGTGTCGTGACACTTATATTTTCAATGACATATCAAAGGCGTTATACTTATGTGAATTCATTATTTATCAAACAAAATTACGTTTCTATACATTTATTTTCCTATTTAAGTATCACCGTTAATTTGAGTGGAATTGAGATAAATATGTATACATACATTGTTACAAATGTGAGAAAACTGTTATTTTTTATATTTTTTTATGAGTCCTTCATTTTATGTATCAGTTTATCTAATAGAGATTTACAGATAATGAAAAGAGGTGTATATATATATATATATATATATATATATATATATATATGTATGTATGTATATATATGTATTTAGAATGTTACTATAAATTATGGATTTTCCACCTCTGTATTTTAAAAACAATATGGCCAATAATTATGAAACTTATGTATAATATATATAATATTAATCTTTAATATCATGGTAGAAAGAAAATTTTTTCATCAAAATCTCATATATATGTTTAGAAGATATTAAAAATAAATATAAAATAAAATATAAATATAAATATAAATAATAAATATAAATATAAATGTAATAAATATATAAATATAAATAATATAATAAAAATATAATAAAAATAATATAATAAAAATATAAATATAAATAAAATTATAGCATGCTACTCTCCAAGAACATGTACTAAATGAAATCAATTTTATTTGCAAATGTCTTAATTCTCGAATAGTCTTTTTCTCGAATCTTTTTCTATTTGCATGAACAGAGTTATATAATGTTTTACTGCGTAGTGAAGTACAAGTTTTTAAATTCTTATGAACTTCGTTTCATAATGTAATTACCTTAAAATAAACTTGTAAAATGAATAAAGGAACTATCTTCGTGCTATTTCAGCTGGATGCGACTCAGGATGTTGGTGGACCCTAACGGAAAAGTTCCGGTGAAAGTGGTCGCGAGAACTTTCGCGTCCGGCAAAACGGAAAAGCTAGTTTACCAGTGTCTCTCTGACTTAGGCCTACCTAGCGGAAAGGTATTTCGATAATTAGCAGAATAGATTATCGATGGCATTTTTATCCATTACGAAAACACTGCAAATACTTTCCGTATGCTTAGAACGACGTGATAGAACCTGACGATTTTACCTTTGATGCATTCTACGCGCTATATCACAAAATATGTCCAAGAAATGACATTGAGGAATTGTTTCAATCTATGTGAGTACTCGGGACGGATATACGAAGTGTTTAAATGGCTGTGAAGCAAGCCTGTATATCTCTGTTGAAAATTGCAGAACACAGGGTAAAGCTGATACGATTAATCTGGAGCAACTGATTACCTTCCTCAACGAGAAGCAAAGAGATCCGACCCTGAACGAAATTCTCTATCCCTTCTATGATGAGAAACGAGCGCTGGAGATCATCAATGATTACGAGCAGAACGAAGTTGCGCGCAATGAAAGTAAGAGCTTCATAAATAAATCGTTTTACTTCGACGGAATATTTCGTGGCCTTGGATGTTCGTCCTCTTCTTCCTTTATCATATGCATGAGAAACCACTTAAATATCGGAAGCACAAAAGAAAAACAGGAAATAAATACACAAATACAAGGCGGGCTCCTTCAGAAGTGATCGCGATTCCAGAAACAATGACGAAAGATGGCTTCATAAGGTACCTGATGTCCGACGAGAACGCACCGGTTTTTCTCGACAGACTGGACGTTTATATGGATATGGACCAACCGTTGGCGCACTACTATATCAATTCGAGTCACAACACGTACCTGAGCGGACGACAATTTGGCGGGAGGAGCAGCGTCGAAATGTACAGACAAGTTCTACTTGCCGGATGCAGGTAAAGTGTGCTATTGTATTTAGGCGAAGAAGATGGATGATAGCCAAATCTTCCATGTATATATCCTGGCGAATGCCAATAACTGCTGAATATTTATAACCAAGGCGATTGCGCTAGATTGCCAATGTCTATATTTGACTTTATGTAATATTATAGCTCGATATTAAATCGATCGTCGACTTTCTTATTGGATTATCTTTCATTTCTTAATCGTAACGTGAAGCGGCAAAAGTAATGAAACGTTTTTAGCAGACTGCAATGCTTGTTTTGGAGATGCCGTACTTGTATTTATGTCGATATTATATTTATGCTATTGTCGTTAACCGACGATTACTGGCATAATTACTATTTCTAGCTTTTTGTTTTCGATCCAAATTTAAAGATGCGTCGAATTGGATTGTTGGGACGGCAAAGGGGAAGACGAGGAACCAATAATCACTCACGGCAAAGCCATGTGCACCGATATTCTATTCAAAGAAGTTATATACGCGGTTAGAGACACGGCCTTCGTTACATCGGAATATCCAGTGATTCTCAGCTTTGAAAATCACTGTAGTAAGAAGCAGCAATACAAATTGGCCAAATACTGTGACGAAATACTGGGTGATCTATTATTGAAGGAATCACTGAAGGAATATCCAGTAAGTTGATATTAATACTGTAAATACCGTAAAATATTTGGTGATGTCGGTTTCCGCAAAACGATTCGCCAAGTAATTGTTATCCAGTGAACATTGTTTAACAGTGACATTACATTAATGTTATAACTTCTCTCTCAACAATGTAACTGTTATGTACAACAAGTGTTATATTGCACTTACATTGTTGAGTGAAAAATTGTAATATCAATATAACATTACTATACCATTTCATACTCATGGAATAAATGTTTTCTTACTTTTCGACTCACATCAAACGGGTCAATATAGCAGATATAAATATGCGTATCGCTCATAAATAATGCTTTGCATAGACTCGCACTCGATAAATCGATCATGCAAAATCGTATGGCCTTTTCGAACATGTGGTTTTAAGTGCACTCACGGATATCACTAAAACAGCTGGAGCCAGGAGTGCCGTTACCGCCGCCCAGCATGCTAAAACGCAAGATTATCATCAAGAACAAGCGCCTAAAGCCCGAGGTCGAGAAGCAGGAACTGGAGCTCTTTAAGCAAGGTCAATTTGTGATTGAGGACGAGGTCAAGGAAGACGCCAGCGCGCCGCCTTCCGTCGCCGTCGTCGTAGAACAGCAACCGGTAAAGGTAACTCTCATTATAATCCTGAGATTGGAGATGATAGTGCCCCCTTCACTTTTAATCAAACTTGATATCCGTGGTTCCTCCGTTAAAAAAACAGCGATATCTTCTCCTTTCAGGAAGATAGTTTTTCCGTCGACTCGGTAACGTCAGTGGCCAGCATTCAACAGCAACAATCTGGCAGCGGTCCAGCTGGTCTCGGCGAAAGTATAGAACTAGTGGCGGCTCTGCCTTACACCGGAAGTACCACCAACGTACATCCGTGGCTTTCCTCCATGGTCAACTATGCACAGCCTATCAAGTTCCCCGGCTTCGATGTTGCCGAACGTAAGTGAATTTCCTGTAAGATCTTAAGGAAAATTTATTATCACGTGCCGCATAACGTGAATCGTTTGCCTCATCCACTGTTGTTTACAGTCGACAGTGCAATCATAAGCGAATTACCATTTCAGAGAAGAATATTCATCACAACATGTCTTCCTTCGCGGAAACGGCTGGTCTCAACTACTTGAAACCGACGACGGCCATTGAGTTCGTAAATTACAACAAACGGCAGATGAGCCGGATTTATCCGAAAGGCACACGAGCCGACTCTTCCAATTATATGCCGCAGGTAAACAAGCACGTAGAGGCTGCAATTTGTGCTACGACGAATACAAAAGGGAAGTCACTCAATGATCGATCGTCGTGAAACAGGTCTTCTGGAACGTTGGCTGCCAAATGGTGTCGCTGAACTTCCAGACCGCGGATTTGCCCATGCAACTGAATCAAGGCAAGTTCGAGTACAACGGCTCCTCGGGCTACTTATTAAAGCCGGATTTTATGAGACGCGCCGACAGGAGTTTCGATCCTTTCGCTGAGAGTCCTGTGGACGGAGTAATCGCCACACAATGCAGTGTTCAAGTACGTCTTTCCTTTTCACAACAAAATATCAATCATCAAATATCTCGATAGACTTGAGAACATATCCTAAAACTTTTCATCTGTTTTTAAGAAATAAATTATATTGCGTGCAAGATATTTATCATTTAGATATATTTATTATTTAGAGATATTTATTATTGCAACTTTTATATATTTTATTTCTCGATATTCAATTGACTCTCCGCGTACAATGTTGTATCTGTGAGATCCGAGCAAATATTTGATCGCTCACCAATTTTCGTAAAAGTTACAGGAAAATTTCAAAATAGCGCTAATCTGTTTGCAAATTTTAATTTTTTTGCGTATCTTGTAATTAAGATTTTCATATTTTGCCGAAAAAATATATGTCCAAAAATATTGATTTTCAACAAAGTTATAGTAATTCAAAGTTCCCAGATGGACAAAAATGCTGAACATAATGCAGACATCTAATATATACTTTGCGATGCTATTACAACAATGCAACGTGTTTAAAATAAGTCTGTTTTAAGAAATACCCATTTATACGTTATGATTTTATTCAAATATTTACTTCTGATTATTATAATAATTTCGAATTAATTGCGTTCTCTTCTCTGCAAAATTAGCAACAATTTTCACGGCCAAACAGACCTTTACAGACTGTATAATTTGTACTGTATGTGCCAAGATATATAATCATACGGGAAAAGGATTAAGTATTGTCTGAATTAAATTTTTAAAAGTTTAAAAAATTTATTTGCGAAAAATTTGCTTTTATAGTTCATTTATTAATACATTTATCTTAATGTGTTTTAACAGGTAATAGCAGGCCAATTCTTATCTGACAAGAAAGTTGGAACTTATGTGGAAGTCGAAATGTACGGTCTACCAACCGACACGATACGAAAGGAATTTCGCACCAGAGTGGTTCCCGCCAACGGATTAAACCCTGTTTATAATGAAGAGCCTTTCCTCTTTAGGAAAGTCGTTCTACCAGATTTGGCTTGTTTGAGATTTGCTGTATACGATGAGTCAAACGGCAAACTGCTTGGACAAAGACTTGTTCCCTTGGACGGCTTGCAGGCCGGATATCGACACATTGCATTGCGAACCGAGGCCAATTTTCCCATGTCTCTGCCTATGTTGTTTTGTAACATTGACATCAAGATCTACGTGCCGGACGGTTTCCAAGGTAAGATCAATGTCGCATATCTCAGTTATATTTGATCGCATGATTATAAATAATTCAATAAATATATGATATTCTTTTTATTTAGATATATTACGTTTGGATACCTCGAGGAATACATATATGATTTAAATTAAACTTACTTTTTTCTTATCAAAATGTCTTGAATATGCTTGGTTTCATTCTCTTTTGTATTCTCAATTTATACATATACTTATATATTTAAAGTATAAGTAGAGATTTGGTAGTAACTAGTTAATCAATTATCAGTTAAGTTAAAAAGTTGGAATGTTAAAAACTTTTAATTTAAACTCGTTATTTTAAAACGCATTAGTTTTGACTTATTAATTTTTGTACACAAATTAAAATAATTTTCTTTCATCAAAATATTAAAGTCATTGCGGATGCTACTTGCAACGTGAAATAAAAAAAATTAAAAATATTGCCAATAGAAATTTATTTCGTCTCTCTGAGCACCAGTGCTTTTTCCTTTATGGAATTCTTAGCTCGAAACATCATTTTCTTATAAAAAACTATTTTTTTCACACAAGTTAGATTTATGATTAAAGAGTTAATTATACAAAAAATATATTGCTTTGCATAATTAACTTTTAACTTAACAAAGTTAATTTTATAAATCTTTAATATTAAACTTAATTTAGATATAAAGATATAAAAGGATTAATTTAGTCAATATACGTTATAAATTAATCTTAAATAACATGTTAACTGCATAAAATTAATTGCGTGTTATGTTCAAAACTATTCAAATTTTTTTCAGAATTTATGGACGCCTTAACGGCACCGCGAGCATTTAGAAAAACCGAAAGTATGTCGCAGAACAAAATGCGCGGCCTGGGAATCGAAGAGAGCGACAGCAAGAACAACGTGGACGCGGTTGCGCATCACGAAGCGACTAAACCGAGAGGTAAATTGCAAAATGCGGAAATTGCCAATTTAGCACCGGACTCGTACTTATAACATTTTACTTCTGCAGAGGAAATGAAGTTCGATCCAATTACTTTGGATACTCTGAGGCAAGAAAAAGGTTACCAAAAAGTATTACGGAAGCAACAAAAAGAATTGGAATCGTTAAGAAAAAGGCACCACAAAGAAAAACTTACAATCCAAAAGCAACATTGCGTCGCTATAGAGAAGATTATTAAAGGCAAAAAGTTAGTAGTTAATCTCTGTACAATTTGTGTTTGTGATTTGAATTCTCTATTATATTTATGCAAAAAGTGTTTATTTAATCATTAAATATTTAAATCTAAGCATTAAATATCTCAAAATTGATGTTTTTTATATAGAACTTTTGAAGACTAACTGATACAAAACTATTGATAATGGTAAAACCAATAAATATAAATTTTTTCTGATAAAATTGTTGCAGCAAAGCGGAAATTTCAAGAGACACTATCGTTCGTCGCGCCGTTACCGAGCAGACGACTCAATGGTCTCGTCTAGCCGACAGGCAACGACGAGAAGAACGCGATCTGGTTCGTGGACATCTGGAAGAGCGACGGACACAACTATGCAAATTGTGCGGAACCGCGCAGTTGGCACAGCAGAAGCAACTGACCGCGCGACACGAGCGCGAGATCAAGGATATGAACGCACGGCAAGCAAGATTATCGGTGGAAAGCATGAGGGAAGTGATGAATGATAAGACTCTGAAAACACGTGGGATTAAAGAGGGCAGGCTTAGAGAAAAGCAGCAGAACAACACGAAGAAGTTCATGGAGGAGCGTAAAGTCGCTCAAATGATTCAGAATAGAGAGAAGGAGAAACTCAAGGTGATCCACGAGAAGCAGTTGGAGGAGCTGCAGAAAGATATGAACGCGGTAAGGCAGCAGACTCTCGCTAGGCTAACATTCTTCCCGATAGTATAGTTTTGTGGAATTTGTATGGACAGTTGTTCTGCGCTTACATATTAACTTAGATTATAATAATATATGTAAAACTGGCGTTCTAATATTAATCATTAAAAGCTCCTTTATATTTCAAGACTGATATCTGGCATAATACTTACATTGTTACTGTTAAGTCGATTATGGAAAGATTTTAAAAAATTTAAACGTCCCCAAATTTTATTTTAACGGTAAACTTTGAGGATCCCAAATGTATTAATCAATAAACCTACAATATTATGTCAAATTTTATTGGGAGATCTAATTTAATTTACAGTATATATTTCTTGCTTTATAGAAAATAGAGAGTAAAAACTTCATGATTTTCATTAAATTTATAAAACTTATTTATTATATTTCTCTTTCTTCTTTATACAACAATTATACTTTATATATAATATTTTCTTAATAAACTGTTTTTTAAAGTATTATTTCATTTTATTTTCCTATAATTTATGATATTTATATGTAAAGATTTATTTTAAAGATAAATTAAACATGCATATGATATTACAATGCAATCATATTAAACTGAAGTAATTTTTTATTGTTGCATATCAATCTCTTTAATAATAAGATAAAAGCTAATTAGTCAATGTAAGAATTCAATTCAAGCAAGCATTTGTTAATATTAATTTACTTCAGTACAATAACAAATTTACTTTCCGAGTTGATTGGTTTAATTATACAAATGACTTTTACAGATTGTGGACATGTACAAGGACGAAGAAATGGAACTGGAACCTAAGACTGAATTCTACGTGTAACGAGTGTCAGCCGAATTTCTCCGCGATTCTCCTCCATAGTAGAAATGCGCTACGAAAACGAGGACTGTTTTCAGACAATTTACTATTATCGTTAATTATACTTGGAATTGGGATCAAGCTTCGTTAGCTATCGTTCTCGTATCTGCCGACAAATGTCGCGCGTTGTGAGAAGCAGAGACAAACGAGCAAAACCACACTAACGTTTCTAATTCATTCAGTCGAATATTTTTTTATATAAACAAACATCTCGTGTCTCCATACTGTCCGAGTACCTAGGTTATTGAGGGAGTCAATAAAATTAACAAAAGTGATCTCTAGTCAAGTATTAGGTATATATTCGTACATAATATATATATATATATATATATATATATATATATATATATATATATAACAATCGGGATTGATCAAACGGTGGGAGAGATTCACCGCCCGATAAACGTCGAAATACATATTTTTCGATTGTTAACACTATTGTCGAAGTCTATCGAAGAGGAAAATGTGTATGAGTATGTATGTGTGAAAGTGTTGTATGTGTTCGTGAGTCGACGCCTAATTCCGAGAGGAAACTTTTCGCTGTTTTAGTGACGGTTCTTAGACCATACATACTTTAAGTTGAAAGATGCTCTCACGATCGGATCACTTAACCGATAATTCTCGTGACTGCTGATTATAATTAGAGTATTAGAGAGTTAGAATCTCGAGATCGTACAATTTTCAGCCATGATCGTAAGGAGCACCCTTTGGCAGGGCGACGCTCTCGCACGAATGTAAGCGCGTGTGCGCGCGCGTGTGTGCGTGTGTGCATGCGTGTGTGCGTGCGTGCGTACGTGCGTGCGTTTGTATGTGTGTGTTGTGTGTGTGTATGTATGCGTGCGTACGTGCGTATGTGATCACATAGGGTTGTAAATAAAGATTAAACGAGAGCCTAGCACAAGATTACCACGTTGTTGTTTTCATTATAATAATGTTATTTACATAAATTATTATATATCATCCTATACATATATATCTATATTGGATATAAGAGAGCAAGACAAAATAAAAAGATTGCAAATCACGCTTGCAACTATTTTCTTTTATGCTGGCTTGTGGACCATTATTTTCGCAACAATCGGTATCGATGTGGAGACATTCTTTGATTAATTTTTAACCGATTATTTTGGCAACACACAGTAAATCTGTATAATACCTGAGACTTTCATATTGCTATGGCTTAATTTTAGTATATATCAACCAATGGAAATATCAGAAAAGATTCTCCACTGAGTATAATGCTTTCTAAACTACTTTTGTAGATAAAATTCGTAATTTTGTTCATCGTCGTAGTGATTGAGATAATGCTCGAGTACGTCGGACTTGTGCTCAATGTCAGCGACACTATACTCCTCATAAGGCACTAAAATAAACACGTTAAATCATTCTCTGCTTTCTGTTAGCACGCTTAATTCATATAATTATTAAAAACTTATTCTTCCATTTGCTCTATTTTGCTTTTAAGTATGTTTAATGCAGTTACAACATGAGAGAAAAATGTGCAATTTATAATGATATATTTTTTATGCATTAAATTAATATTTTATATGCTAATTCGAATTATTGTGTACAACTTACACAGAGAGAACGATTTATTGATCAAATAAATTTTTCTTTAGAATAGTCCAAACAAATTATTTGGTTGACACAAAAAAAAATATTTCTTTGGAACTAAGCCGCAAATAAATATTTTTGTCGCTTCAAACAAAATTTTGTTTGATAAATCAAAAAATTCATTTGGACTATTCCAAAGAAGCGTTTATTTGATTCAACTAAATTATTCTTTCTGTGTATCTGTCTTTCGATTTACCTTCATCGGCTACATCGACGTGATCTATTTCATTATGAGACTCCTCGATCGGAACGATAGCTGTGTGATGATATGCGTGTTCCAGGTCATGAATCTCCGCTTGGTCTACATAATTCGTAGGTACTGGTATAGTATCGTGATTATCAACCTGCACATTTTGATAACTGGTAGCACCATGACCGTGGTAAATCATCCGAAAATTCGGAAAATGAACATAATCCACTCCTCTCGTTATTCTTTTCGCCTCGCAGACGGCGGCTACCAATAAGAACAACTGGAATATAACAAATTGAAATTCATCTTATTGAGACGTTTTAAAGCAATCTCGCAAATTGTTCGAACTTCTCACGTTATTTTTATGCTTTTACGCTGAAGGTAACGATTTTTATTGTGCATAATTCTTTTCTTATCAGATACCTATAACTAAAGTTGACACTTCTTATAGATATTTCTTGAGGCCAATATATTGTTTTTAATTTCCATTTTTTATATCTTCTAAACTATATGAAATTTATATTATACCAGATTTTAGTAAAAAAAACTACTATGAGATATTAAATACTAAATTATATTAAATTATGTTAAAGATTAATATACAAAAACTAATATACAAACTAATATACAGACTAATTAGTAACAAGTGTACTAATGTACACAAACTTCAAAATCACTGACTATCTTCACAATATAGCGGTGGAAAGTTTATAATTTAGAGCAATACTTACAATGCATATATATATATAAATAATACAATGCATATATATATATATATATATATATATATATATATATATATATATATATATAT
>NW_022639464.1:1868478-1869183 GCF_010583005.1 Odontomachus brunneus
ATATATATATATATATATATATATATATATATATATATATATATATATAAAGTCTAAATTATTCTAAGTCTAAATTATTCTAGTCTAAATAATAGACTTTATCATTTTGACGCTAATTAATAATAATTATCCTTTGGACCTAATTTTTAAAATTATAAAACGTAGACTGAGGTTTCTTATTGTGAATTGCGGACGAGGTTCAGAGATAGTTAAAACAAATTTGACAGCATCTGGTTATGATAAATAATATTTTACCATACTGTTTTTTGGTGTGGTTTCGAACAGACTGGCAAAGCTTTTTAAAAATAATTTGACAAATATTGCTTATTCTTGCAATAATAAATTATCAGGAATGATTCGTGTGCATAAAGACAGGTTGCCTCCTAGTTTCCATAATAACGTTGTGTATAAATTGCAATGTAGTAGTTGTGAGGCGTCGTATGTTGGTCAAACTAGTAGAAGACTCTTTACGCGCATTGCTGAGCATAGAAGAATACCAAGGAGTTCTACAGTTGAGTTAACCGCCATACAAGACCGTTTGAGAAAAAACCATGATTTTAATTGGGATCAAGCCAAAGTTTTGCATGAGGAACGTTATTACTTGAAACGCCTGATATCAGAAATGATTTACATTAAATTTCAAAAGCATAGACTTAACTCTCAAAAGGACACAGAATATTTGGGCAACAGCTACTGCGGTTTATT
>NW_022639464.1:1869193-1911525 GCF_010583005.1 Odontomachus brunneus
CAACAGCTACTGCGGCTTATTATGAAAATAAAACTTTGTTTGTTTCCTTCTCTTCCAAGAGTCGTCGCCGCAATATTAATGCTTGTGTATATAAGTTTGTTATTATCTCGTTTACTTAGACGTGGAGATATTATCGTTGACAGTATCGTTTCACTTTTAGCCGAGCTCAACAAAGGTAATTTATATTGACCGTTTTAATTATTTATTATATTTTAATCTTATCTATTTTTATTTTATTTTATGGTTTTTTTATAGTTATGACGGCTACTTCCTAGTATTAATTTGAACTTCTTAATATTAGTCGGGTAACGGTCTTGTCAGCTATAATACTGTGAATAACATTCATGTCATTTTATTAAGGTCTTTAATTAATTCTTTTACTTGTAATGCGTTCGTTTTGTAAACCTTGAGTTTTTTTTTATCACTAAAGAGGGTTTATGATTGAGCCGAAACATTTGATTATTTATATTGAGTATTCATGTTCAACAAATATTGCTCTATTTCCTATTAAGGTTTTTAATTAATTCTTTTACTTGTAATGCGTTCGTTTTGTAAACCTTGAGTTTTTTTTTTATCACTAAAGAGGGTTTATGATTGAGTCGAAACATTTGATTATTTATATTGAGTATTCATGTTCAATAAATATTGCTCTATTTCCTAACACAATAAAGATTTTACTCATATGGTACATAGCACTATTAATCCTGTGCTTGAACTCGAATTAGCCCTTTTTCCTATTATTTAATTGATATCATTGTTATTGAGTTCTTATTTTCTTTCTCTTAAACAGTAATTTAATTTTTTTATAATATAACTTAATAAAATGATATAATTGTAATAAAAATTATATTTTTCGTACTTTTATTGTTAATTACCCTTAGCTAATAAGGTGAGATCTACAAAATCCGGCACTTCCATTTCGTTATTTTTAAGTTTTTATAGTAAACATTTTTTTATTGTTGATTGTTATTAAATAAATAAAGTCATGAAAGACTTTGAGTAATTATAAAGGAGTACAATTAAAAGAAGGAGAAATCCACTTTACCATGTAAGATTTCATTAAATTAATTAAATTTATATATAAATATATAAATCAATGCTTATTATAAGCGATTTCTGAAATATTTTAGTGAAAAAGATTTTGATAAAATGAATGTTTCACAAATATTTTTAATTATTTCAATGTTATACTTCAATATTAATAATTTCCAAGTTATCTTTCGGAAAGCTTGCTGTGTGGAACCCTATGTGGACATGCCTTATTTGGAAGACTGTATTTTTGAGAACCAAAATCATTAGTATTTTGGTTTTACTTCAAACTTATGTGAATTTTACTTTAATCTAAAATTGTAAACTAAAATTATGTAAGACTTTAAACTATTTCAAGAATTGAATAAACGAGACTCTGACTGAATTATATAAGTACATGTCTTGTTGTGTTGACGTCAATGGACATCCACATCTGTGCCTATTTAGGGCCTATTTACGAATTTTCCTTTAGAAATCCTTTTGCTTGGCCATATGTAGGCCTAACGATGGCATTACTTATTAAGGGAATCCCCAATAGTGCCTATTCAGGGTCTGTTAAGGAAATTCTACTCAAAATTTGCCTTTGTACACCCTTTCTAGGCCCAACGATGCCAAGTCTATTTTAGGGTATGCCTATCTAGGCCCTTTACGGACTTGGGGCATGTCCCGATAAAATTCTACACGGAATATGTGTGTGTGTGTGATGCAACTATTTCAAATTTTATGATCCCTTTATTTGTGGGTTAATTAATTGTAAATTAAAAAAAAGTATTTTAGAATTCAAGCCGCGTTTTATCCTTTCGATGAATAAGAATGCAATTAACTTTAAATAAAGGATCGTTTTAATATGTCACACTTTTTAAAATTCTGATATTCACTCACGCAGTATCTCATAATGAATTCACTTCGAACACTCGGCCAGTTCCACTGAGGGCGTCTTCTCATGAGCCCCTATTTTATACAACGGTAGCCGCGGGACGTTGCGCAAGTTCATGTGAATATTATGCACCATGGACGGATGTTTACAATCGTGCTTCATGGTGTAGATTCTCGTGTGGACGCGATACGACGCGCTTATACGTGGGTATGGGAAAATCGGCTAGTTACGCCTCGCAAGTGTGCACGTGTGTTATTTCAAAACGACGAGATACTTCGCCATTTCATTGTCGAGTTATGCAATCGGTCGAGTGGTGTTGCATGTGTGTGACGAAACTGCGATTCTTCGGAATCCTTGAGAATAGGTTGTTAAGCCTGCCGACGACGGATCTACAATTTATGATAGTCTTGGTTCGTGTGGACTTCACGCAATCGTAACTTACTTAGCCTGATTTTACTAAAAGAAAAATGTATTTTACTCGTGGAAGAAACCAGCCATCGAAAAAATGAAAGTAAAAAATTATATAACTGTTTATATATGTGAGTATTTTGCTTGACATAACGTTAGACCACTATAATATTATCATGATGATAATGCTCATAATAATAATAATGATATAATCTGACCCATTTCAGGACAGTTATAAACTACATATGTTACACGCAACGCAGTACATGGGAAAATTCGCTACGGTAAGTGCTGAAGAGTAAAGTTTAAGTAATAATTAACAATAGACCGTGAAAGGAGTGACTCAAGAAGTATTATAATTACAGCTTTATCATAATTAAACAGGAGATCCAGATAGCTAAGTAACAATTTCTTTTACAAAATATCATTCTAATCATAAAATAATTAAGTGTAGCATGTCTGCATATTTGCATTTGAAACCTGGTTTATTACAAAGTTATAAAATGTACAAAGAACAACAAAATTACTGGCTCGTACGAATTGTAGTCTCAAGTTTAGTAAATAAGTTAAACCTTGCTTTATAAGTAGTCAAATATATGAACAATTGATTGAAGAAGGAAATGATTTTATTATACACTTCACATGAATTTTGTGTTCAATCTGACAATACGTCTTTTTTTTCATTTTGTTAACTGATATTAATATAAACGACTTTCACACACAAGAAACAATGCATGTCGCAATACAAATTATTATGTCTTCTCGTTGCGATTACATACAATTTTGCAGTTTTATTTCTCGATACATTACGTACTCATTTTACTTTCATAATACAAAATACTGTTCGATGAAAGCCGACAGTGTTGTGTGCCAATCATTTACTTTTAACACGTTTCAGAATTCGTGTTCAGGAAAGCCCTTCGTGTATCGATATCCACGCGATCGATTTAAACACAATGAGGCTTAACTATAACAGAATTATGTACGGGCGGCGGAGCATACAAGGGCGGTGTGTGAACCACGGGCTTAACGTAGGACACGTGCGGCGTTGGCAGCTGCACCACCTTCGGCGCGGCGTACTGGACGGGTGCGTGTACCAGCGGTTTCTGATAGACGATCGGTGCGACGGGAGCCTCGTACTTCTTCACGAATATATTCGGCATCACGTCGTGGTACATGTGGTTTTGATATGTGGGTGCGTAGTATAACGGCTTCTGGTAGATCGGCGCATAAGACGGCATGGGTTTCTGGTAGATTGGCATCGCTGGCTTGATATACTGGAGCGATTGATGCACCGTTTGGTAGTTCACCACGGGCGTCACCGGCTTTACATACGAGACAATCGGTTTCGACACCACAGAGGTGTAAGAGGAATGTTGAGGATACTGGAAATGAGCCAAGGGCTGGACGCCCAGCTCCTTCTTCAGATAAGTCGGCTGGACGTATGGTTTAACGTAAACGGGCGGCGGTGCGTAAGCGGGAACATGCGGATAGATTGGTCCACAGGGTTGATGAAGGGACTCCCTTTTCGGCTTCAACATCGAGGTGTCCGATATCTTATCCATTAGCGATTCGTTCGGCATGTCCATGTGCATCCCGGCGTCCGAGCGCACCGTTGACAGCCATATCAAGCATGGTATCTGGCAACATGTGAAGGTTTGATTATTTAATGCAGGATTAATAAGTACCTCGAAAAAGAGACTGAGTAAGTTATCGATTATATGGGACTGAAATTTATGTTGTGGAATATAGATAAGAGAAGGACGGACAAGATGGAACATCTTAATTATTTTTGTTCCTACAATAGCATAATAATTGTGTACTTTGTTTCAAAAGCATGATGTACTTTTGTTAATCATTTTATGAACTTTATCACTCGAAATAAAAAGTTGTATTAATAATTATTATTTAAAACTTGTTTACTAGACTCTCCTCCGCAATTTTTATGGGAACGTAGAACAAATTGAAGCCAATATAAAAGATCTATATAAATCGACATAAAAGTTTTGTAATGTTCGTAATAATAGTCAAAATATTAATTAAAGAAAATTGGTGAATGATCAGGCGCGATATGGTAGATGAGCTATAGTGGCGATGTATGCTGTTATGTTAGACATTATACATTAGATCAAATTGAACAAAAGAGCTCTTTATTATTTTATAAATAACCACGTAGATTTTTAGTTACTAATGAAAAAGAAATGATTACATGATTGTGCGCAATAATGCACAAATCTTATTTAATTAATATATAAATATCTATATAATTAATATCTATCTTATTTAATTAATATATAAATATCTATATAATTAATATATAAATATCTATATAATCATTTGCAAAATAATAGATGATTTTTTGGTTAGTTTGACTTAGTGTAATATACAACGGCAAACGACGTCACTACATAGCTCATCTACCATCGCACATAATTATTCACTAATCTTCTTTAATTAATATCTAGAGATTTATTGCGAATATTGCAAAACGATATAGGACTTTTATGTTCGCCTTAATCCGTTCTACGTTCTTATAAAAATTGTGGAGAGAAGAGAGTCTAGGATACTCTGTATATACATTCAGATTTGAATTTAGAGTTAGATGTGAATCTTTCAGCTGCATCGCGATTAGTGATGTCGCATTATTCAATAAAAATAATAATTCAAGTAAAAAACTTAAATTTAATTCTAAATTTATATCTGAGTACCTTACTTGGGGCAAATTTTAAGTAATAACAATTAATATAGGCCTAAAATTTGAATTTAAGTGAGTTCTTCCGTTGATTCAGGATTACAAATGTAAAATCGCATAGAGGAAAAATGGACAAAATGGAATATGCAGATGAAATAAAACATCTCAATTATTTTTGTTCCCATAATAACATGACAATCGTGCACTTTATATCAAATAGCTCTCGTTACCTGTGTACTAAAACTGTGACTTTAATAGTGTAACGTACATTGTTGCTAACTTGCAATCATATGCAACTTTGTGTTCTCTATGTTAACGTGAATAATAAAAGTCTTTAGGTAAATTTCAACCTAATAATTTATTATTTTTAACAGAGTCGTGTGTATGTATGCTAATTTATTATATGAAATAACATCTAACTAACATTTAACAATTAACTATGCCGTTTAGCTTTGTAAATGAATACACATGGAATGAGTTTCTAATTCAAAAACTTTTTATTCATTAATTAAATAGTACATTGTAAGCAAAATGAAACATGAAAATGTAACATGGAAGAAACCAAAATGGAACACTATATGACTTATTTTATCTTGTCCTAATAATGCCTTGAATGAAATTAATCCAAATTACGACTCAGAGATCTAGAATCGTGATTCTTGCAAAGTTAATGTTAGTAGAGATCGTTTTCAAAAGCACATAATTCTATTTAATTATTATTATTATTTATAGCTCTCTACTATAAACATATTTTTTATTCATATTTATTTTTTTAAATTCATATTCTTAATTTAACTAATAGCAGGTCTTGCATAAGTAGTTATGTTAAACAATAATTTAACTTAATAGTGTTATATTAAATAAATTCATGTGTTGTGTGGTTTTCATTTTACGAAATAATTTTGTTTCTTTTGAAATATTAAATTTAGTTGTTTATGTTTATTGCTTTGTATTTATTTGTGTTTATTGTTCTTTAATAAAATATATATTCAGTAATATATAAATTTGTTTTTTATTCCACTTGATACTTCTTACTTTTATTAGATTCTTAATCATGTTTTTACCTCACTGGAAATCAATACTCTCCATTTTCTAATTATTTCTAAGAAAATTGAAGATATTTAAATTTTCTTTTTGCTAGCTTTACGCAGGAAACAATCTGCACTAAACGCTTATGTCATTGTTTTGGAAAAAATTATTTTAACTTTCTTTTGACAGTTTCTAAAAAAATATTCATTTTACTCGCTCTTTGCTATATCGCGATCATACAAAAAGTCATTTCTTTTCTGTTTTGTACGATATAACATATTTTTGCAATTATCTTTCTAAAAATCTACTTACTATATAATAATATTTTTATACAAGCGACAGATTACAATATTTCGATGAATATCTTCAATTATTTAAAGATAAAATGTCTCTATAACAATACGTCCGAAAATTGAAAGGACCTTAGCCACTTGAATTTATGGAACGTGCGGCGCAATATCTCTCGGCTTACCAATATCCTGAACATGATTTTCTTCCTGTTTCTGGGATCACGCTTGATAACCAATAGATCAGGAGTCCTGGACTAAACTAGAGGCGCGTCGCTCATAGTTCTCGGTTTTATAAACTTTTGCTCCACTTAGAGAGGGCAGGTTTCTTGCCGAGCCGAAGTCGAATGTGATTCCCTTAAGCGGTGTAAAAAGCGGTCGCCAGGCCTATGATGCAATTGCTCGCGCCCCGGTATTTCCTGAATAAATTCTGCAACGGCGCAAGAGACTGCACCTTGGGCATGGCACGACACATTGCGTCGTTGACATTATTCGTCGTCATTTACCACACGGTGGACATGCCAGGTCGGCGACAACAACTGGGAACGCGTAACGCGACAGACCGCTTCAGGCGTCGCCCGTGGGAACACCTGTGTACGTAATTTACGGTGATTATGGATGCATTCACATTTTAACAAAAAATCAGACACACCTGATGTATTTACTATGTGTTTGTCGCAAGCGCACGTATAATCGCTGGTAGCGCTAAATTTACTCGAGATTATAAATTGCGGACGTGATTTGGTGATTTTTAGCAAGTGCAATTGACAGTCATGTAATTAAGCAAAATAAAAGTCTGTCATGTATCCAAAGATCTCTTTATAAAAACATTTGCTTTAATTCATATTAACACACTGTTGACACGTAAATTAGCTGCGTTACTCACTTGAGGAAAGGCGGTAATTAGTGATTGCGTGTACGAAAAAGAACAATTTATTTAAACAAATATAACATTACATGTACAACAACGAACTATGTACAGACATCACAACGCTTACGATCTACCGTTGTTATCGTCTAATCTTGTCGCTATTTTTGGCATAAAGATACTGAAAAGAATCGTCCAGGATTACGGACGATTAATGTTTCCAGCCGTGTCCTGAGCTTTGATGGTGGAAAACATGCTTGTACACTGGTACGTGAACTGGATATGGTTTAGGAATCGGCACTGGAAAATGCTTCTCCACTGTCACTGGATAGGGTTTCTCGACGACGTACGGCACCTGCGACGTAAAGTCAGTATTAAAAATTACAATATCCAACAATGTCAACACTATAATATTTTATATTTTCTCTATTTGAATGCGAAATTGCTTCTTTTCTAATTAAATTAAGTTTTCTGTTTGTATATTACAGGGTTAAGTGAGATAATTTCTTTAACTAAGTTAAATGTTTAAAGTCAATAGGTCTTAAATTAACTAAATTTATGTAAAAAGTATTATATAAACGAAGATTAACTCAATCACAAGTGATTAAATTAATTTATTAAAGTTAAAAATTAATTACGCAAATTAATATATATATATATATATATATATTGATATATATTAATGAATATTGAATATATATAATATATTCAAGGTGTCCTAAAACTTTCGAAGTTGTCTTGGAGATATAGTATGGATTGAAGTAAATATGAAAGTTCTGTACTATTGTACGATATTTGTCAGTTATCTAGATCTCAATTAAAGAAGATTCTTGAATGATCACACGAGATATGTTAGACGAGCTTTAGTGGCGATATTTGCCATCGTGTGCTTGTACATTAGATCAGACTGAACAAAAAGATCCTCAACCATTTCCCTAATAACTTTGTAGATTTTTAGTTATTAATTAAATAATATTAATATATTGTCACAAGAGACTATCCACTAATCTTCTTTAATTAATAATTAAGAATTTAGAAAGTTATTAGGAAAATAATAGAGGACTTTTCGTTCAGTTTGATCTAATGTATTATACAAGCACACAATGACAGACGTCGCCACTATAGCTCATTTACCATATCTCGCGTGATCATTTATAATTTTTTTTTATTAATATCTGGATAATTATTGCGAATATACAGTATAGGACTTTTATGTTCACCTCGATCCGTACTATACCTCCAGAGCTTTGAAGATTGTTCTGGGATACCACATATATATATGTTTTCGCATAATTAACTGTTTAATACAAGATTAAATTTATGAATTATTAATGAAAAAATAATCTTTTATAAAATAAATATCGACTGTTTTGTGTACTTAGTATATTCTAAACAAAAAAAGAATACTAGGTTAGGTTAAGTTAGAGCAAAAAATTCTTCTGCTGTTCTCTTTTATCTTTCTTATTCTATATATAGCAACTCGCTTATTTAAGTATTGATGGATTCCTTTAACTTATATAAAAAAAATAATAAATTAAAGTTAATATATTTAAAATAACTAGTTTAAGTTCAAGGCTGACTCTCTAATGAAAAATTTTTCATATATAATTATATAAAATTATATAAAATTATATAAAATTATATAAAATTATATAAAATTATATAAAATTATATATAATTATACATAATTACGTATGGACAAATTTCATACATAATTTTGCATGAAAAATTTTGCATCGGGTCATTTAAGATTAACCAGATAAAGTTAAAAATTATTAATATTTTGATGTTTTAAATCAGCTTTTAATTGATTAACTATTTATTACTATTAATTAATTACTGTAATAATTAATTTACTAATTCATAAGAACCTTTTTCTCCACGATGTACGGTTCTGGCTTTTCTACTGGTATTTCGATGTGTTTGACCACTTCCACGGGAACCGGATGTGGAACTGCGACCTGAACCTCGTACGGCTGAGGTATCGGGACCTTAATTTCTTGAGGCACTGGAACTGCGACCGGATGCGGAATTGGTATCGCATATTTCTTGTAAATCGGTATCTCCACAGGTTTCGAGGTTTCGTGATACGTGCTACTACCGTGTTCCTCGTTGTAAGAGGCCCACACCATGGCCACCATAGTGGCTAATATCTATAAATACAAATAAGTCATTAAAGTCAGCGTTCCGAACAATCCGATTCCGTCGTCAACGTGGCCGATACTAATCGCTTTCTCCACAATTCCTGTATTCTTTTTCTGGCAGTATAGTTTCACGGTATCCAGACCAACGCGTAGATAACTTGCTCCTCTAGCCGTCTTAGCGAACCATATTCGGAATGGTGTCACGCAAAGCGCAAGCAATTTCGTAATAAATAACTAATTGCAGCCTTACCTTATTTACACTGGCTTAATTGTAACATTGCCTTTCATGAGAAAAATAAGATCCGCTTTTCTTGTTTTTCATACAAGAGATCGACCATCATTTGGCATAAACTATGAAGACTTAATTGCTCAAATTCAAGCATCAAGATGGTAATTATGATTGCCGTTATAATGAAGGAAACATTCGTGTTTTGAATTATCTACATTCTAACGAATGTGTAACTGTTAATAGACCGTGTGATAGATCTAACAAGTGATATTGCTCAAGTATAAAATCTCTTCTTCTCAGTTTCACGAGAAAGGTCTAATACATGCAACGACGTGTTAGAATTGAAATTAAAGACACAGAGTGGCACTCCAGGTTATTTAATATAAGGTTTATCTTGAAAGGTACTCACGAATATTCTCATGATCTTTGAACTCAAGTGACGAAGACACACTTGCTGTGACAATCAGTTATTGAGATATCTGTTCGTGGAGCGTGCAACAGACTCTATGGTGCTTTCAAAGTCACGGTCAACTCTTTATATACCGACTCTACTTTCTCCCTTCTCTTTATTACGTTGACTCTAACTGTTCTCTGTGTAGAGGTACATGCTTGCATATATAAATGCTGTCTACGTGTATATCTATATGGGTATAACGACAAGCCCAAGAGTGGTCTAGCCTCCAATCTTCCTGACGTTCTCCAATTTTAGAATGAGCAAACTAAATTATCAAAACTTCATGTTAGATGAATTGCGGTATGCCCGCACCTAGGATTCCTGGATCCGTAACAAGCTATCCACTGCTTATTAATTACTCCCGTCCTAGTTATCATGCACGCAGACGATCACGTTATAACGCTGGCACATATCGCAGAATACAGTAGTAACGGCGAAGTAATAGTTTCTAACACCGTCGTCCTGGGTAGCATAACGAAATTAATTTGATGAGTATAAATCTTCTCAGAAGGTAATTATATACGTTGATTAAGGGTGATAACTCTCTCTTTACAGAATATGCAAATGCAAATTGTGTAGCATAAACTATTAATTGCACATCAACGTGTTGCATATATATTTGTGAAATCAAATTTTTCATCAAATTTTTCAAAGTTAAAATCAATTTTTTATTAGCAAATTATAAAAAAATAGTAGATAAAAAAACTTTCTGGTTAAATTTGAAGAATTATACGTTCCCTAATTTTCTTTTTCCTTTTATATTGTAGGCTTTAATTTGGATTCAGTTCTTGAAACTACAATAAAAATTAAATAGGAGATCTGTCGTGGATACATATCAGAAACAATAATTGGAGGAATTTAAAAATTGATTTAAAAGTTAAATGTCACATATAATGCATTACAGAGTTTATTGCACGAGTCATCTGCATGGAAAGTGACACGTGTGAAGTAAATTTAAACTATATACCATTTAACACAAATCGTTCGTAAAGCTTTAAGATAATTTAGTTAATTCTTACATTTTCGAAAAATATTGAACAACCAGAGGTGAAAAAAACTTTCTGATTAAATTTTAAAACTTATATTTCCTGTTTTTATATTTCCTGTTTTTTCTTCTTTATTCTATTAGGTAGATTATAATTTGACTTCCCGACATGAAAATTGAACAGAGAAGCCATTGAAGATATGTAACAGTTATCAAGATAGTTTAATCTACATACAGACACAACCATGTGAAAATTGTAATGATGCGTTAGCAATAGAAAAAGAATTAATAAAAATGCCATATTCATATTTATTTCACGTGAGTTTGTTTGTTTATTCTTCAACCATTAAAGTAATATTGTAAATCGGAAACCTAAACTAAAGGTAAAGTCAGAGAACGAATAACTTTAATAGTTAAGATGTAACAACAATCGTTATGACGTATTTCAGTAGTTACTAATAGCTACTAGAAAAGTAGTTATTAATAGTTCCTAGAAAAACAAAATGAATTTAAGACGCAGTATAACGGCAATTTGTCTTCTCATTGATACTTATATATCGCTTAAAGTATTATTCTTCCTCTGATCAAGTGATAAAACGGTTCTGAGATTCCAAGAGAGAGTCTCCGGCGCTCGCGCACGCAATCGTTTTTCCTACGTTGCTTTTTCATGATCACGGCCAGTTGCGTGTATAGGCGAGAGACAAAGATAAGCGATCAGCATAAATGTGGTAATGTCATGGTCTAGTTTGCTTGTTCAACAATCTGTAAATAAACGTTGCACGATTGCTGTTTACACCGAAATGCCGACACTCATGCAATTCATGAAACGCCGATACAATAACCTATTATTATATTAATACTGCACGATAAGAAACATTTTGTATTTATGTTGAGATTGACCTATATAGATATTATTGTTGTGTTAAATTTGTATTTGTGTTGTGTTAAATATTTAACATACTTATGCGTTAATTTAATATACTACCATGCTATTATTCTTATTATTTTAAATTATTTGGATTATCTTTACCATTTCTAAATGTTAAAATAACACAATTTATATGTAATACATATTTTCTCTTGGTAACATATTTTATATGTAAAATATACAGTTTATTGTGTTAATATATTAATATTTTTTTCTTTTTGTTAAATTAAGACAAAAATTAAAGTGGATAAATTAGGACGTGTAAAATATGCGAAATATAGCATCAAATTGTTTGCAGCATAAAAAGAATAAATGAATAAATAAATGAATAAATTAACAATATAATTTTACAATAATTAAAATGAATAAATTAACAATATAATTTTACATATGAGAAGTCGTACATGTTCTTAAATAATTACTAATAAAACGACAACTTTAACTTGTTTTTTAGACATTTCGTGCTTCGCCGCAAGCGACACCGAATGACAAAGTAATTTTCACGGAGGATAAACAATCGGACGTTTAGTATTTACCATAAAACTCCAGGAACAAAGCACTGTCTCGACCGCATGCAAAAAGTATCGTGCACATTACGATTCGTCGACGACCTGGAAAAGCGTGCCCGGCGTTCGAGCACGCAACTACCATGGATCGGCGCGGATGTGCACGCAGCGATATAGATTCATGAAAGGCAACATCGAGGGTGTGGTTGCACGACAGCGAGAGGGAGTGGGACCGATCTCAAGATTTAAATCGCGCACTCCATGCTCTGTCCGTATCTCCGAGCGGAACAGTGAAAGTGCATCCCAAGTAAAAGTGGTTTCACACGTCGGCGTAAGAACGCGCGCACTGCGCTCATTATGGCGAATCGAGATCGCGTATAACTCCCCCGTCTTCAGCCGGTTTCTTTTTAACTGATCGTAATCATGTCGTCGATGAGGAAACGAAACAGTAAGTTAACACAGGCGCACTTTTCGGACGATCTCCTTGTGCAAGAAAGAGCCATACGGAATTGAACGAGAGCGCAATCATCGAGTTAATCAGATTCCCCTCAAGCTTCCGTTTTTTAGCCGCTTTTTTAGTCGGATACAAAGAATCATACGTTATGCTTGGCGGCTCGCTTGATAATGTCATTATGTTTTAATATATCGTGATTTATTACGGTCTCTCAGATGTTTCATTGAACTTAACTAACATTTGGATCGGTAAGTAAAGTAAAGCGGCACTTCCAGTGGAAATTGTTTATTAACAAATCCTTAAGAACGAGTACGCATTTCACATGGAATCTATGAAAAAACTTAACAACGGTGAAGAAAAATAACGCATAACAAATTATCTACATAGCGGCTTGATAAGCTTAAATCCGCAGCTCAAGCTCTCTAACACACGCTATTACAATATTTCCATTTCGGTCAACAATAAATCTCTCTCAGAGGCGTTTATATAATTATTTAAATGATTTTGCGAACGCAGATCCTCTAGTGGTCTAGCTTCGCAAAACATTCATGTTAGTATACATGTTAGTATCGTTCCGGCTGAAGTCGAAGAGTTGTCCAGACTATATCTCTCAGCGTGTGAACGATTTTGACCTAATGATCAGCAAGTTTCAATGCCATCCTTTACCCTTGGATGAAGTATAATGAACTACGTGTTTGTATATCGGAACATGAACGGGATATGGTTTCGCCACTGGCACGGGGAATTTTTTCTCAACGTAGACGGGATATGGCTTCTCGACGACATAAGGTACCTGTGAAATATGAGCCAGTAGTTACATATAAAATAGTTTAACGTAAAGTTAAAATAGACACATGTATACACACATACAAAATATAAGTACGAAAAGTATTATGTTTTTATGTAACTTAAGGCTCTACAGGTAAGTTCCCATCCACAATAGATGTAACAAGCTTTAAGCCTTAAGAAATTGACCAATTATAGTCAAATTTGAGGAGAATAATCGACTATGATTGGTCAATTTCTAAAGGCTTAAAGCTTACTACACCTATTGTGGCTCGGGACTTACAGTTTAATTTTAATAGAGGAATAAGGCCATTAAGAGCCAATGCTAGATGTTCGTGCAAATATCTATGATTTTCCGGTCTTTACAATGTGCGCGATGAATCAATCTTCCACTTACAAACCGACCCTGAATCCCCTAATATTTTTATAATTTTTAAATATTTATTTTAATACGTCCCATGCGCGTTGATTCAATTATCGAGTTGCGTAAAATTGGGTTTTAAGAATTATAAAAATATTAGGAGATTCAGGGTCGATTTGTAAGTGGAAGATTGATTCATTGCGTACGTTGTAAAGATTAGAAAATCATTCGGCGCGTACGTTTGACATTACAAACACTATTATCCTTCCCATCATAGATATTATCTCAAACTATAACACTATTATATTCCCTATTATATTTGCACGAACATCCAGCATTGGCTCTTAATAGCCTTATATCTCTATTAATCTTTATTATGTTCTTATTTTCCTTATTAAAACTTTATGCTATTTGTGCATCAGTTGATCTAATAGAAGTGTATAGATAATAGAAAGAAATATGTAAGTATTTAAATATATGTATATAAATATATGTATATTTATATCATTCTATATAACTTATGAATTTTATACCGCTGTGTTTTTCAAACAAAACGGTTAGTAATTTTGAGATTCTTTTGAGATATATTAGTCTTCAATATCATAGTAATTTGGTTATTTTCGTAACATTTTCTTAATACAATAGCATTATTATTTTAGAAAAAAGGAGGATTAATATTTGTTAGTATTACTTGTGATTGTGCACAATGTAAAAGCAAAACTTATTATACTTCTACACTGATCGTAAATTACATAGCGCAGATATGAAATAGCGCAAGGATATCGACAATCAACATAGTGACGGAACTTACATGCTTCTCCACAATGACAGGTTCAGGTTTCTCAATGGGAATCTCAACGTGTTTGATCACTTCGACCGGATACGGGTGAGGAATCTCAATTGGTACTTTATAGGGTTGGGGTATAGGTATTTTAATTTCCTTAGGCACTTCAACCGGCACAGGATGTGGAATAGGTATAGCTGAAACAAAGGATGTAATTACATGTTTTTTCTTATAAGCCAAGCTTCTAGATATAATGTACTTCACTGCAAATACTGTATAAGAATACTGTATGTGTGTGTGTGTGTGTGTGTGCGTGTGTGTGTGAATATTATTTATGTTCTCGACAATTTATACTCGGGCATATAAATACAAGAGAGAACTGTCCACTATAAAATGAAAAATGGACTAACAAGTTGGAAAAATTCAAATTGAAGCTCCACAAAATATTAGCTCACCATATTTTTTAATTATTGGTATCTCCACATGCTTCGTTTTTTCTTCGTATGTGGAACCACCATGATCCTCGTCGTAGCCAGCGAATACTATGCTGCTAAACGATGCGATACTCCACAATAAAATCTGCAATTTCAAATTACATATCACTCTCTACAAATTTTTAGATTTCTGATATTTAAACAATAACATCGTAACTTAAAAAATATTTTGAAATTTTTATTATTTCAAAAACATAAAAAATAATTATGTTCAATTCTACAATTTTGTGTAATAATTATCTCATATAATAAATATAAATAAATAAATATATATATATATATATATATCCTAATTTTTCTCTAAAACTAATTTTAATTTCTAAAATATTTATGCACGTTATATCATTAAGTAAGCATCAATGAGCTTAATTTGATTCGTCATTTTTAAATTGTCACTTTATTCAGTTACATTAAGTAGCACTATTTAACACAATAAACACATATATCGCACGGCATGTTAGCGAACGCCTGGATCTTACAATTTGATTCATGTCGATGCTCAGACGAAGGCTAATGATAGCGCAAACACGTGGATTCGAGCGTTGAGTGACCAAGTAGCTCAAAGATCCAGCTTATATACTTCGATTCCACCACCTTTCACTGATATCCTGCGATGGAGTTCCGGTCCTTTCCAGGATACACCGTGCTACATTTCATACCGCGCAATAATGTTTATTATCCTGAAGAGGACGCTACTGTATATAGTCGTGATAAATATACGGAAAGATTGTTATACTCACGTACACACACGTTACACATGAGATTTTCTTCTTCCTCTAGCTTACAGATCATTACAGTGTGGGGTTTTTGCGCGGAAATAGATGTTTGATTATGTACATTATAAAATGTTAAGGACAGGGAAAGTACAAGTGTTAGTCTATACATGTTTTAGTTACGCCATCATACAATACCTGAATGTTTATTGCTGAGTTAAGAAACAAGTGTACAGGCAATGTACCTGGTGATTGTTTTTGTGTCTAAATTCTTTTTATATGATATATACGACGGGACCAACGCGACCAACAGAAGTAAATAAGAACTTCACGAGTCTTCCGGGTTTCGTTACTCGAGAAAGGCAGACAACTACGCGAACAGTGAAATATCCTGGAGGAAATGAAAATTATAAAGGTACATTCGAGCAACCGCAAATCTGCACGAGTATTCCGGAAATGGACGCTTCGTACATGTACGATCTCATAAAGATATAATGATATAATTTAAATCATATACTATTAAATATGAGATATGACTCTTTAATTATCTCTATATACTACAAGAATTGTGTTTAGGTTCTTAAGTGCCTTTTCTTTGAAGCTATGTTGATATAATTCCTGTAGAGTGACCATAAATTATGTTACAACTGCAGATACAAATTTGCGATATAATTCGATCGTTACTTGAAGCAACTATTGATTTTCTCGAAACGAAATCTACCGCGACTCGCCGAAGATTTCTTCGTCAAGTCGACTCGGTTCGGTGAACAGGAAAGGTGCGCCTAACGGATATACGAATTCGACTTCCGCTTACTTACATGAACATATAACCCGTCCGATAGACATGCGAGGTAATTCTCTCTGTGCCTGGCTTTTGGACTCATCAGAAAGTGAATGTGAAGTATATTATTGCAGGAAGAAATGTTAAAAAACGATACATTTTTCGATACGTCAGAATGAAAGTATGAAACACAACGCCCCGTGAAAGGGTCCCGGATGGAACATCGCGCTCTGGTCGGAAGATAATTGTGAAAGTCACCATGAAATAAGCTGAAAAATGGATTAGTAACGTAGTAGAACGCACAAAATATCCATTAAGTAATATCCCTGACCAAACCAAATTTGCTAACATTCGTTATGTTGATCATTTAGGAAGAAATAAGAAGAATCAATTTATAGAAGTATATATATAAAGAAATATAAAAATGTAGTTTGTGCTTGACTTGTGTGTTTCAGGAAGGAAAGAAAAATATAATCCCAATCTAGTATACTGAGGTCATTCACGACTTTACTCGATTTTTAATTTTGAACTATAAATTGCAAACTAGTAGAATGAGAACTTCTGGTTTGCACGCTACAAAAGATTATAGTTGGTAGGAATACGAGATTTAAGAGCAGAGTTAAGCCATTTCAATTACCTATCATATAAAAGAGAAAGTTGCTTTGGAATGGTTGCTGAACCCAATATGTCACTTGTCAAAATTTAAAATGAAGATAATTTTTCGTTATATCTTAAGGTTATTAAATATTATATAGAAGAAAAGTTCTTCTATATTAAATATAGTATAGAAACGAAGTTTTATATAAGTAACTTATATTTAATTTTGGCTGTATATTGCAGGATTAAGTCTTGTATAGTCAAACCCTAATCACGAACAAGAAAGATTCATATGTAACTAATCTTTATAATAATTCTAATAAAATTTATAGTGTGTAATAAATTGCAGAAATTTGAAACTATGAATCATCTCATTCGCTTCTTGACTGAAAAAACAATAATACATTTTTATATGCACAAATTGTAATATGTACCTAACGACAAATTGAAATATGTAATTCTTTTTTTTTCTTAAATATTTAAGTGATAACAAGAAAATTCTAGAATATTAATTTCTTAAATATTTACTTAAAAGAAGTTAGAAATTTTTATGTAGACTCACGTCTTCATCGCGTTTCATTTTATATTTGCAAGAAAATGGAATACTTAAGTGAATATTTGCAATCATTTCTGTACATAACTCGATTCTACAGACTCGAAAGTATATTTAATTTTTTTATAGAATTTCATTAGTACTTTTACGGAATGTGAATAAACGAAGACGAAAACGACTTTAGTATACCAGATTAAAGTGCTCGAAACACATGTATCATGTGAGGGAATTAAATAAATGAATGAAGAGTATGTAAAATTAACTGAAAGACGATCAACGTCGCGCATTATGTTATTCAATTTTATCCAAACCGTAACATTAAATGATAAAAATATCTTTGACATGTATGTATATTTATGTATTTGAATAATTATAAGTTATTTGCAAACTTCATCAGTCAATCATTCACATGGACGGTTTGTGATACGCGGAAGGAAATATATGTTGCTGATGCATGGAGAAACTCCGAGATAATTCTAAGACAGAGATTATCTCAATTAATGCTGATGTTGGGGCGATACCACTAATTTACTTCCGTGGAAAATTGGACGAACCTTGGTCGCCGTCGTCGCAGGAACTCACGATCTGTCACTCACGGGAATTCAGGCCCGAGGCTCGGTGCGATCTCAATTGTTCTTGGTGTATACTAATGGCGCAACAACCACGACCGAGGTCTGACCTACAACCTCGCCATTAGTGAAAGTGTTAATTTAGACGGCAATGTTCCTTGACACTGACAGAAGTCTCACCGTACAGTTCGATCGATTTACATATCTGTTATTATTTACTATCATTGCATATACGTTGTAATTTTAAGATTTGAACTTTTCTAAGGCTAAGAAACGGAAAAAACAGTGTAGTTGGTTTACACATAAATCTGCTAATATCAACTAGTTTCAACGTTGAATTTGATTGGCAAAATTAAATTTGTGTGGACCAATCATATTACTCTCTCCCTGTATTGTTTCATATTGAAATACTAATTTAAAATCTTTAACGGTAAGTAAAATAAAAAAGCGGTAAAGTTAAAATACGTTCTTTGGAAAACTGTGCGACATATATTGTATCTTAGAAGAAACAAAAATTGTAGAACGATACAGAGAGAGAGGGAGAGAGAAAAAGAGAGAGGGAGGGAGAGAGGAAGAGAGAGGGAGGGAACTAACAAAAATTTTATTTATTATAAAATTACATATATTTATTATAAATTTATTATAAAGTTGCATGTATTAAAATTCAAATGTAAATTATAAAAATTTATAAAAGAAAGACAATGTTTTCATATTATCTACTTGATAGCAGAGACCAAAATGCGTTGGATTTAAATGTATAAACTTCTTCAATCTCGCGTACGATAAAACTCCTCCGAAAGGTAATGTAACGCGCCAGAAGATTTAATGATCACTTACGATAATAGATCTCGCCGTGAATTCACACATAATTCTCCTCCAGCGGAAATAACTCCTCCAGCGTCGAAATAACGAGCGTAAGTCAACGAATCCGGCGGTAATATAAAAAAGGGACCTAAGGAAAGAAATTCGCAGCGGGAAAAAGCCCGCGGCGAAAGTAAAGTTCAAAGTCGATTTGCTCTGTCGACAATCACCGTGATCGCGCCGCAGCAAATGGAAGGAGCCGACCAGTGGTGATTGTGTATTAAGTATTAACGCGCACCTTCCTGATTCAAACCGCTGGAGGTTACTTATCCGTACGCGACGCATCGACAAATTTGCTCGATCGAGCGGCTTTCCCGTAATTGAAGAGTATCGATCTCCTTGCGAACCCAGAAACATAGAATTATGACACTATAAGTCACTTGTAATTGTGCTCACGAAGATGAGCGCACGAAACTGTATTTACTGAACGATCAGAATACAAAACGAATAAGATGAACTAACGACAGTTATTCGCTAGTTATTTTCGTTTTCTTTTTTTTTTAATTTTACATACAAAAATTTCATTAAAGTACAAAAATTAAGAGGAGGCTGGAGTCGATGACGAACTCGAACAATATTGATAGTGCAGAGACGATCGTCACTAACACGATTACGCTATCCTTTTTCTATTTCTTATACATACAGAAATTACGTGCGAAATTATATGTGTGTTGTTTTGTTTTGCTATATTTAGCGGAAAACCACGCATGTGTAGAAATCTTCCTGCAAACTTTTTGGATATTTTTAAGCTTTCTTCTGTATTCATATGCAAAGATACAGTAACGTTCTTCAAAATTTTTCTATTTGAAACATCACACTTTCGGTATGTACAAGCTACGGAACTTTTGAATTGGGTAAATATTATGCTAATATCGCGCGCGCTTGAGATTTTCCGTTTAAAACTTTTTTTTGTTGCATGTATTTATTTTTGTATGTACTTTCATTACGTAAAAGCATTTGTAATTCTGTACAATCAATGTCACGTAAACTTTACAGAAAAATGTTAGTATTTGATACAGCTTTCAATTTCAATATCTCTTTAAGGAGACTTGAAGAGCGATATGATGATCTGAATACTTGGAAATGAAAGAAAAAGATTTGCGATCGCAGTCATCTCGAACGCTTCACAGACACTAAAACGTTATTATCTTTTTCTTTCCCTTTTTTTTTACCTGGAATCGTTACGTCGCGGGAGATCACTCTTCCTCCTTTTACAACGATCGAGACTATCACGACTGGAGAAAGAGGCAATATGTAGGCTTACCTTTCGCTGCTGTTTTTTATCGCTGCCGTGCATTCATTGCTTTCCACTGTTATCCTGTCTTTTTCCTTTTTCAGGTGTACAGGAAGATATTTGTATTACATAATTTTTGCAATATGGAAGCATCTTAATCTACTTTTGTTTGTTTTAATTTAACGTTCGCCGGTATTGAGATAATAATTAAAATGTGAGTTCTCATGACGCGATCCTTTTCACTTTCCACAATGTCAAGAGGAAAGAAAGAGAATGGAATTTATACACTTCACTTTCCATGTTGATCCTTCCGCGTGTAGATCTTTGTTGTTTCATCTCTTTGACAATATGACATGAGCGAATTGTTATGCGATATTATCTACGATATTTCTCATGATATTTGCAAGATAGAAAGTGAAATACAGAGAAATATGCGGATATTTCCTGTGATCTTAGTAGTACATACAATTAAGGTTCCTGAGTATTCGCGAAAATCTTAATTTGTGATGTCAGAAGCGAGAAAACGCATACCCAAAATTCCTGAGAAATACATTGAAATAAAATAATTTATCTATAAAGTGATGTATCAATAAAATTTGTGATTAATTGAGAACGCTTCTAAAATATTCCGAAAACTCTTCTTGCTCTAATAACACTACTCAATAAATTTTGATTCTCTTTTGCAATATAAGTGGATACAGTTATTTTGGATGTATTTTTGACTGCTGAACACAAATTCGTTGTTCAAATTTTATGTCAAATTTCACATCACAATTTTTAGAAAAATAGAGTAAAAAGAGCCAGAATAACAATTTTGGTGGACTTCATGACGTTGTAACAGTGACAGAAAAGTGACAGAATTCTTTTTAAATTTCATTAATATCTTATGAAAATATGATCTATCTTTAAAATACATTTTTTTAGTTTTCATTTTTCATTTTACACATATAGCTATTTAAAAATAGCTTTTTCTTCATATTAAATGGAAAAGGTATTTAATTTTATCTTAATATCACATTATGTGAAAAGTATTTTTGTATTTACTTAATACCAATCGGAAAGTACTTAATATAGGAGAAACAACTTCAACAATTTTATTTACGCGTTTGTCTATAGTAATGGACAACAATATAGTCTATAAATAACTATTTTTAAATAGCTGTATGTCCAAAAAAAAGTTGTACTGAACTAAACAAAAATTCATTTTAAAGATAAAAATTTATACTTCCATAGGGCGTTAATGAAATTTAGGTAAAAATTTTCTGCCATTGCTACAACGTCATAAATTGCTAAAACGTCTCTAAAAATTATCGTTTGGATTCATCTTACTTCATTTTTTTAAACTATAACGCGATAACCAAATTTGAATAATAGGTTTTTATTTAACGGTAAAAAATGGATTAGAAATTATAATTCACACGCATGTTACAAAATAGTATTAGACAGTATGATCAATAAATAAATGTAAAATTAAGGTCAAATGTGGCCTTTCATTCTAACCTTTCTTTACTAATAATTTTGTCCCATTATTTGTTGATCTGTTACTTGTTGATTGAGGAGTGAAAAGAAAGTTTCCGGGGCATATTTTACAAATGTGTTTAATCAATTGCAAGTGTAGCATGTTATGGATGTATTTTTCTATTTCAACGAATTTATTTCTGTAAGAATTTTAAATATATTTTCGTTTCTCTCGCTTTCTTGATGTCATTAATAAAGATAACTGCGGCGAGGGTACAAGAATCTTAATACACAAGAGTATAGGGAATGCCATGCCTCATAGAGAAAGATAGAATAGTAAAAAGTAGAATATTAAAAATAGAATAGTAGAATAGAATAGTAGAAAGTAGAATATTAAAAAGTAAACAGGATTTACTTTAATATTTACATGTACACATATCTGGATATACCAGAAAAAGCAAGTGATTTTTCACGCTAATATGTATCATAAATTATTTCATGTTGTATCATAAATTATTTCAAAACTTCGAATGTAATTGTAAACGTCGTCGACTTAGTAGAAAATATTGCTCGTTCTAATTAGGAATGACTGGCTTCTCGAGTTCTGCGTTCATACAGTCGTTCACGTATCATACCAGTTTATATCTAATATTTTCAAGTTACGAATCAGGCGACGATTGTGCACTGCACACGTTTATTGACTATGCAAATTCGACGTCCATTCAGGAGATAGTTTGAACGGTGAAACTTTGTGTGTCGCTGATTAAACACCAACTAAACTAATTGCCATAGCGCTCGTTAGCACAAGGCGAACCACAAAGAAAATTGATGTTTTTATAACCTCTACGATGTCTTGATACGAGTCTGAAGAATTCATAATGGCCATATAGTATGTGATCATAAAAATAACGAGCACGGTATTTGACTGCCGCTAACATCTCCTTTCAATTTACTACATGATTTCAACTAGTAAGTAAAATTACGAGGTATTATAATATTAATAAATTACTACTTAATATTAATAAATTAATTAATAAATTATAATATTATAAATTACAATATATATTATAAATTATAATATGTCGATTTTTGCTCATCAGTTCCACTTGCCACGAAGCGATTTATGTTTTGATTGGAAGTAAAACGCGGTTTATGGCTATTTATCGCGTATAATATTACAGTGTAATGGGCAAATTGAACAATTAAATGAGCCCTTAATTACAAAAATATTTCCAAATATAATCGCCCAATTTATATTCTACAAAGATAAACATTTTGTAATATGAGATTTGGCATTTATTATATATTTTAATAAAACAACAGCTATACAGTTATACAATTAACATCAATGGTTATACAGGAATATAAAAGCTATATATACACGTGTAAACATTTATATAGGCAAAAGAAATTTCGTAAAATCAAAATAATCTAATAATTATTTCTTGAATAGAAAATTAAGATAAAACTATCCATGTCGTCGAACACTTTTAATAAATAACATGCATTGTGGTAACTTTATTCTCTTTATACATCATAAGCGTGTTCGATCTTTCATTAAAGATGTATATAAATAATGTAATAAATATATCAACAATAATCATGTTTCTGTGAACGCACGTTATCAATGGCCTTTGATTTTGTGAACGATTGTTTTGTAGACTGGAATCTTGATTGGAATCGGTTTTTCGACTGGTATAGGTACATGTTTTACCACGTGAAAAGGCACTAACTTCTCGATCTTAACCGGAATTATTTTTTCAACAGGCGTCGGTACTTTTTTCTCAATTGTGTTAAATATTGGCTTCTCCACCTGGAAAGAGAGCGGTATGGGTTTAGCGACTTGAGATAATGACAAGTGATTTTATCGTCAAGTTAAGCTAATTATCTTGCGGCACCTCATATGGTACGGGCTTCGATATCACCACGGCGACAGGATAAGGCTGTATAACCGTTTGCACCACTGGATGCGAAACTCTCAATGGAAATTTTTTGATCATTGGTACTCCTATCGTAAGTACGTAAGTACATGCAATATGAAAATGATAAGATACAACTAGTTGGCTATTTCAAAATATATGATAATGGAAAATATGGTAATGTAGATTTAATTTAATCTTATTAAGTTATTTTACTACTTACAAGGAAACCCACACAAGTGTGCGCCTCCGATTTTCATGAACTTGTAATACATTGTACTTTAGATCAAAATAAACATTGTACTTTAGATCAAAATAATACATTGTACTTTAGATCAAATAACAGATACGTTTTTTATTATATGTGCTCTTTCGCAAATTTAGGGGGTGAAATACTCCTTTGAAGAGAATCGTTTTTTTTTATTCGAAAAAAATATAATAAAAACTATAAGAGATAGGAAAAAATATTTTTAATAAAAATTGAATAGTTTGAAGAGTACTTTACAGAAATTATTTGAAAAAAAATTTTTTCATTACTATTTCCCCCAGCACTTCTTCTTATTATAATTATTAAAATAATTTCTGTAAAGTACTCTTCTAACCATTCAACTTTTATTAAAAATATTTTTTTATCTCTTATAGTTTTTATTATATTCCCTACGAAAAAAAAAATTTTTAAAAAGGTATTTCATCCCCTAAACTTGCGAAAAGGCACATATAATAAAAGACGTATCTGTTATTTTGATCTAAAGTACAACATATTACAAGTTCATGAAAATCGGAGGCGATTTTCACTTGTGTGGGTTTCCTTGTTAGTATTCTAATATATGTATAGATGTATGTAGTAGATATTCTAATATATGTATAGTATTTTAAAAATATGTTATGATATGATGTCATAATAGTTTGCATCATTATCGATTTCTTTTGTGCAAAGAATTATTTACAGATTTAAATTCTGTCAAATAAATCGAATCTTTAATTAATATTTCTCTCTTTCTCTGTTACCAAAGCACAGTTTTGTTAATGTACGTTAATAAGTCGCAAATAGTTTCGCACACATTGACAAAGTTAATACAATTTATATTACCGATGTGTTCAATAACAGGAATAACATGGCCTCCGTGAAGATTGCTTATATCCGAATGCCATCCACTAACTTTATTTGAAAATAGCGAATGATCTTCCATAAAATTTAAAGAATGATCATCTAAAAATTAAAGCCACATATCAGTATCCATTTATTTAACAGTTTACAAAGTTCCAATCACGTACTATTATTGCCTATTACTACCGTAAATCAATACTATCTTAAATATATGTAAAATATATGCAAAAAGCGATACTGCTATCATTAATATGTAGGCACGCATTAGTAAGCCTTATTAATATAAGGCACGCATTAGAACGAGATAAAACGTAAGACTGATGGTCAACTAAATATAGACAGCCAAACCTGTTTCTCCTAGACTGAAAGCACCCAAGTCATGAGGGTTTACAGAAATCTCTCCCAACGTAAGCCCACCTCCGCCATGGCCTCCAAAGTCCCAATTGGAACAGTAGGAGCAAGTAATAACTCCAAACAGCACAATCTTAAATAACAAACGTTAAACATCACTGTAAAAAACATAATGCAAAAATTAAGAAGCAAATATCCGCTGCACAAATTGCACAAAATGCGTTGCATAGATTCACTTAATATTTAGAGAGTTGAAGATCATGTTGAGATAATTTAGTTAATTTTAGTTAAACGCGAGTTCTTATTTGCGTTTAAGTAATTGTGTAACTGGATTGACTCGTACAACTTTTTTCATCGTTTATCTTAGAGATGTCTCTATCGTCCATGAATAAGTCGTCTACTTGAGACAGATACTTTTCGTCGTCAACTTATATACCGTCTGCGCTGAGAAACAAGCAACCCCACTATTCTTTAGAATGATGTCTCACACCTTCACTGTGCAAGATACCGTGGATGGCTCGATTGAAACTAATCGTTCACTGTCACCACTGCAAATCTTGCGTAACATCTAATACCTGATAGTCAATAATGACGTATTTATGGTCAATAAACCCCTTTTTATCTGTACCATTGAACATTCTTATATAAATTTTCATGTGTCTGTTCACATTTATAACATTATTGATTTACACGAATTATTTGGCTTGTAATTATATTCGATATATTAATACAAATAGAGAAGAAAAGTTATTTTCATAGAAACATTAAGCTTATTTCTCTTTATGTGTATGTTTCTCAAAATCTAAAAAAATTTCGTAATATTATAATCCGTAACACAAATAATCAGAAACGAAAACATCACAACCAAGTTCGTTTTTTTAATAACACCTTAATGTTTTCAGGAATAAAATTGTTAAAGACAAGACTTTACAATAATTACTTTCGTATTGATTGATCTTCTAGTTCTGCGTGTAAACTTCTTGGTTTTGTCATCCCGTGGAAAATCATATCGATTTATATTAATTATTTTTAGTCGCATGTTTCGTCGGTCATTTCTCATTATAAAGTGCAAGAATCATTAAATTCTTCGAATCTCGTTGAGTACAATGATACTCCTCGTTGTCATGGATGAACTGCTACGTGCCATCACGATGATCCTGTCCACCGTGAACAAATCAATCTGTCTAACATCCACTTTCCACAGAATTCCCGATGCTTTTATCGAAAATCATAGTGAAAGTAGTTGTTACTGTCGCTCTACGAGCGAAACGCATAAAGGACTATAATCGTTATTTGTTTATGTATATTGTTATTACGAACACACAAATTTGCAACTTTGTTAAAATGTTATTACATTTAACAACTTACATTTTAAATGTTTTATAGCCAACTGTAAGTTTACTGTCATGTTGTCGACAACAAATAGAAACTAATTTAAACAAATTAGGAATAAGATGAGAGCATTATATGTATCACATTGAACTCATTTGAATTCTAATTCAAATAACGACAAATTAATAGCAATACATTGACGCAGATTTATAATCCGTTAAAAAGTTTTTGTCATGATGCTGACAACGTTGCTACTATCGGTTTGCTCTTGAAATTTCGTCATCTAAGTAAAAGCAATCATGTTGTTGCATTCAGTAACGCGTTCATTACATGTTAACAAATATACAGCAAACATTTAACAATACTTGCTGTGCATTAGTTTACTCAAAATACTCAGCCACATTTGACTATTTGAGTGGCTTTATACATATGACAATGAATACGTAGCTATAAGATCAGAAAAGAGAACGATCAGCTTTTTTAAATAATTTCGTAAATTTTTTGAATAACAAATCAATGTGTAATTTGTTAATAAAGGAATAATGTAGCATAAGGTCTAATTATTTGCATTTCAGAAATATTCAATAGACGAATAGACGATGAACGAGTCTAAATAATTATTCACTAATTAAAAAGAAAAATTTACGATATTGACACAATATTACGTGGCTATTAGAACGTTCTGAGCCGAATCCAGTCGCCCGTCATCATCACAAATAACGAGTGCGATCCTTAACTGCGCTTAAGTGCGCGATTGTACGTGCGCGAGCTCGTTATTTTAATTTATTAAATTACTGTGGCACTTTCTGATGTACTAAGGAACATGGTGAAAAGCGTATCGCTGGTGAACTTTCACTAGACAAGAAAAACAGGTAAGAGAAAGAAGCATGTGGTTTTGTAAATATTTTATTTAAAAACGAGAAAACAACAAAGTTAAAAAAGGCTAAACAATGCTCAACAATGCGCCGGCTATATCGACGCGCTTGATGCGATTATATATTATATACAAAAAAATAAAAACAAATCGCAGTCGAGTAGCACGGAGTAGTAGCTCGATCAACGGAACGAACGTGAGTTTTTTTCGTGAACTTTCACTTTATCGACAGCGGCGTAGTGCTGCGTTTAGGGATTAGGACTATCAAAAGCGGCAGTCCCTTTCATTTCGAGTTGATCGACTCTTATACATTGACTCCTACCACGGTAACGTACTGTCGCGTAAGATTGAAATGAAGTTAGTACGTACGATTAGATTGACCGCAAAGCAAACCAATTGTTTTAATAAAATATTAAACACGCGTAATTACTTCTCAAGAATTTTGCAATCTAAGTGACTTAGCTCGAAATATTTCAAGGTAGATGCGTAATTATGCACAATAAATTACTCATTTAACGTACAAACTTAAACATCCTAGCTCGATCTAACTAACTAATCGAAATTCACTAAATGGATAAACATGGATTGCTAAGGGTCCCTTTTAGACTAAGACGTAGTGTTCCTCTTTCCCTCGCGATGAGAATCCTCAGATTCGGTTCTCGAGCATGCTCCTAATGACCTTTCTTCGCGTGATGGTAAATGGTTTTGTAGACGGGAATTTTAATGGGATACGGCTTCACTACCGGAACGGGAATGTGTTTCTCGATCGTGATAGGAACTGGCTTCTCGACGGGTACTGGTATATGCTTCTCCACAGGATAAGGAACCTTCTTCTCCACCGGGACAGCCACCGTCTTTACTACCTGTATGGGAATGTGCTTTGGTACGGGCACATGAACTGGATAAGGTTGCGGAACGCCTACCGCAATCGGATGTGGCACAGCTATCGGCACTTGTTTGGGTACCGGTACACCTGAAAGGAACATTTGTTGGAACATTAAGATGCGCGAAATCAATGAAGCAAAACTAATTGGAGCATTTTGATTCTTAAAGAAAACACACACACACACATATATATATATATATATATATATATATATATTATTTTTTTCAAAGAATCAAAATGCTGCTTATGTCTTTCGCGCGAAATCAATGAAGCAAAACTAATTGGAGCATTTTGATTCTTAAAGAAAACACATATATATATATATATATATATTTTTTTTTTTTTCTTCAAAGAATCAAAATGCTGCTTATATATATAAGGTCTATTTAAAAATATCTGTGTGCATACCAAATATTTTATATACGTAATTTAACAAGTTATTTCACTTTTTTGCAATGTACACGAAAAAATAATTCAGTTAGTATAACTAAATTTTTTATTACTTAAAGACCAGATGAACATTTCGGTTATACGAACAGAAAGATTCCCTTACGAGATTTTTACTCAACCGAGTTTTAATGCATTTAAATATTTAGGCAAATGTTTTCGATCACAGTAACAGGAATATTATTTCTCGTCAGCGAATCTTTCGTCTAGTCCTCCTTCAATTGTACGAATTAAGTTTTTCTCCATATAAATAGATGAAAACAATAATAAATCCGTTTTCCACGATCGCTAATCAAGAGACACGACATTTATTGTGACAAGTTCTGATTTCTTATGTGACTTTCAGCGATTAAGGAGGAGACAATAGGAGGATACGTTACCGACGTGTTTGTAGACAGGCACGGCTACAGGCTTCGTCACTTCGATGTGCTCAGAGACGGGAACACTGTGAACATGATTGGGCCCACCGTCCAGGGAGATCCCGTGACCACCATCGTCACCACCGTAACCACCGTCAAATCCACCACCGTGACCGCCGCCGATCGACGAGAAATCCTGATGACCGCCGTCAAATTGACCGCCAGAGGATTCTAAGTGCCCACCGACACCACCATCAAATCCTCCTCCCCCGTGACCGCCGCCGAAATCTCCACCCCCGTGGCCGCCGAAATCTCCACCCCCGTGGCCGCCGAAATCACCACCCCCGTAACCACCGCCGTAGCTACCGCTGGCGGAAGTACTGACGCTCTCTTGATCAGATCGATCAATCGGATATGGGGCATAAAACTGCATCAGGTAGTGCCCAACATCTTGGTTCACGATCACCGGCTTGGCCGCGGCCAAGGATACCAGAGAAAGCAGTACCTATGTATAATAATAAAATAGAAAACGGCGAAGATAAGAAGTATCACTTCACTTGTGAAAGGTACAAGGATACGTTACCGACGTGTAAGATAACCGATAGTAAGATGTTGAAACTTTAATTAAATTGAAAATTGAACTGTTGAATAATTCAATATTAAATTTTCAAATTGCTACCTTTTCCTTATTGATAAAGCCATTTCTTACTTTTTATGCGTCTACGCATCGCTAATTGATTATTAAACGTATTGTCTTACGTTATAAAAAGTCGCTGAAATTATAAAAACAGTTATAATCTCATTAGAAGCTACTATGAAAAAAAATGCGGGCTAAAGAAGGGCGAAACAATGCCTTAACTAGGCGAATTGTGCTTTGAAATGTCTCATTCGCTAAGAATGCATGATGTACTCACGATTTTATTCATGTTCGGACGTTTCGGCTGCACCGCTGCTGGTGGCGTAAGTCTCCTCTACGACTGATACATCTTTGGCCATTTCACGTCTTAATATATACTGTGGGGCCTTTCACTGTAGACGATGTAATTTCGTCTCGCTTCGTACTACGGCGAATTACACCCGCCCGATGCAATTGTTTCACCGCGGTCGGCGCGCCGCGCACGTGAAAATAATTGACCATGGGCTCGCGGCCTTCACATTGACAGCGAACTAGACATTTTCTATTCCGTTCCACACAGTGAGTGTCCACGCGCGGATTTTCACGTTCGCTTTACCGCAGCTCGCCACACCGTCACTCTAACATATTATTCGTTCGAGCGTCGTTGAACTTGTACATCGTTCGTTTCAAAATCGCCGCTCTCCGCGCTCCATCTGGTTACTTTAATACTATGCCTTAACCCTCTCGCTATCAACAGGACATATATTTTCCCTCTCAGTAATAATGATCTTATTCAATTGAATAAACAGCTTTTTTGGCACTCGGAACACATCAGCTGTCATTATACCTATTACAGCGTGTTGAGACAAATACTTTCAAAAGTAGGTTCTATCCTTTTGATGTCAAACTTTTAAATTTTTTGCCAAAACTACGTTATTCAACTACGTTATTAAACTACGTTATATTCAATTCACACTCTATTCAATGAAGTGAAAATAAAAAGAAACTATTCCTTTGAAAAACGAAATTGGTAGCGAAAGGGTTAAATTGATCGTGGGATTTCATTACCTAAATAGAAGCTAGAAAATTTCTTCTTGAAAGGTAAGTTATTACATAAAACTGAATTTCTCCATCGAGTTCGTTTCTTGCTTAACGTAATGATTATTCGTAAAGGAAGAAATACATTCGCATCATCGATAACGATGTTAATGTACTCTCGTTTTGCATGTCGATAAATCATATTATTTCCAGCCATGAAGCTGTTAACCATGCTATGCGACAAATAGCGATTTAATCGCGAAACGCAATGGACCAATTTTAGCGCGCGCACGCACGCACGCACGCATGCAACTGTGATAGTCGTACATGTGAAGAGAGCATAACGAATTTGTGAATGGTGCATCTGAGTGCATGGCGCATTAGTCTTTTATTATTATAGTAATTAAAAAAGAATTGTTCCCTTAAGAACTCTGCGCCACAAATTTTTCCGAAACTTTTAGAAGGTTTTTGGGATTTTCATTCTTAATTTTCCTTTTTTCTTAAAGTGAATCAATGAATAACCACTGATATCAGTTATAATTATAGCACTGAGTAGTTTCAGTGTTATATTTATAACTGCAAATCAGTGTACATTCACTGCTTTCAAAGATGTTTCACTGGTTCACTTTAAAAGAGTTCAGAGGAGCAAAAGTAGAAAATGCGTGTTATTATTAATATAATTGCCTAAAATATTTGTATAAAACACATCTTTACGCAAAATAATAACGATTAAATCGTCATCTTTGGAAAATATTTAAATAACAATATATTAGTTGAAAGTGTGTTTTATATTTTTATAGATATGATATACCTAAAATTTTGGAACAAGTTATTATATAAATGTACTATCTTTTTCAAATTAGTAATAAAAGTGAAATTAATGAAACGAAATCGATAAACAATAAGGAATAATAAATACTTTCACGCATCGGACCAGTTCGAGCTTGGAAAAGAAATGAAATTGCTGGCTAACTGAACTGAACTACTTCCGAAGAATCCAAAACAAATTGCAACCCATCGAACAATTAATCACACCAGTTGAAGACATAGTTAAGGATACTTTATCAAAGAAATGATCGAAAAGAGACCTTCAACCAGTTGCTTTAATTAATTACTGATAAAAGTTGCTCATTATGATCTCAATAATTATAATGTGTTTGTGAAATTACACGGAAATGAAAGGAAGTGAACGTCCATGTAAACTTACATAACATAAATCACATTGCAAGTCTCACGTATAATGTTTTCCTACGGAAAACGCTACAAACATCAAAGTCACATAAAATGAAAATAGATTTTTAATGTAGCATTAATCATATTTTTTTAAATATGACATATACTCCAAAAATTAAATAAGATCGCATTAAGAGAGAAAGGAGCAAAAATAATTTGCAAAATATTTTTAATATATATTTCTAAACTTTATATATTTCAGTGATAATGTAGTTTTCGCATAAATACTATTATGCATGTTTTTACGTAACAGTATCTTTGGTGATTAAACATCTTACGTCAAAAGAAGGAAGTGTTTTTGTGGAAAAAAGAGGAAAAAAGAATGGACAATAATATGTAAAATTTGGAGAAAAAGAGACTTAAGAGAAATTAATCTTTACAGTCCAGGCTTTTATTGGCGGTTTTAAAAAATTCTTATAGCTACATAGAACTTTATTCGTTGTTTTAAATACGTTAAAGGATGGATTAATAAAAACATAATATCCCTGCCACACAAGTGACTTTTCGGGAAGTACAGTAACTATTTTTTCAAATTGATTTTATTTCTTATTTAATCATACAGATGTATGATTGTATCATGTATTAACAAATACATTTGTACATTTTTTCTTTAAACTTTTATTTAGAAGATTTTATAAGTTTTTATATTTAAAAATATTTTTTACTAATTTGCATAAAAAGATAGATAATAATAACGATAATAATAATAACTATAGTTGTACTTTATAAAATTGTGTACTTCCTTATATCCTATTAAGAATATCTAATTAAGAATAAAAGAATATAAATTCATTTATTTTTAATAAAATATATAGTGTTTCTGATGGTAAAATAAAAAACGCTCATGTATACGTAGATACGTAGATAAAATCATCAGACGATAATAAGAAAAAAGTTGAAATATAAAGCAAAATTATTATTCGCATAAATTTCAAAGAATGTGTTATTCGTATATACATTAATATGAAATAAATATGTTTGTGTGTATTAGATTTGGTTTCCGAGTTTGAGCCGCGTGGATTCATTTTTGTTTGATTCCGACGTTTCGCGAACATTTCAGTCCGTTTCACCAAGGAGGAACGACCCAATGCATTCTCCCTGATGAAGCGGACTGAAATGTTCGCGAAACGTCGGAATCAAACAAAGATGAATCCACGCCGCTCAAACCCGGAAACCACATCTAATATGCATGTACATCGCGAAAGCCTAAAAAATCAAATGTTTGTGTGTTTCGCGCGCGCAATTTTTCTTATTTAATCGTGTAGAAACCTTTCGTGTATTAGAAATATGAGAAATCATATACATATTTATGTTTGGCAACATTTTTTATTCGCCAAAATATATAATATTATATAATAATAAAACAAAACTACACAAAAAATAAAAATTCTAAGTATCTATTATTATTGTATTTGCATAAACTTCTAAGTATATTATTAATAAAATATATTAAAAATTGATATAACAAATACATTTGTACATTTTTTCTTTAAACTTTTATTTAAAAGATTTTATAAGTTTTTATATTTAAAAATATTTTTTACTAATTTGCATAAAAAGGTAGATAATAATAACGATAATAATAACTGTAGTTGTACTTCATAAAATTGTGTACTGCCGCCCCATTATGATGGCTTCTCGGATTGTAAGGGATAATAGATATAATAGATAAAGCGGTCTACTTGCGTTTTCATTATTAATTTTATTGCTGACATTTTCTGAAACATGTATAACAACAGGTAAGAAACGTAACGCATGTAATAAGAAATTATATTTTTTATTAAATAAGATCATTATTTGGCAACAGGTAGACACGCCAAAGCAAGTATAAATACAACTTATAAGTACAGTCTGTCTACAGAAAAGAAGCGTATACTATATTTCGCATCATCAACGACTATGACAGCAAATCGCAACGCTTATAACTCAATAAAAGTAATCATGATGAGTTTACCGCAATATCGCAGCGTCATCTGGCTTCACGAAGGACGCTTCACGAGCCGTCTCTCGGACGGCTACTGCTAGAATCACGTTTAATCGTCATGAAACTTTCTTCAATGTATTCAACCATGGTAGCCATGGTGGCCGCGACTTCTCGTTTTCCGGTGGAAAACGTGCTTGTAAACTGGTATGTGAATCGGATACGGTTCTTCCACTGGCACGGGTATGTGCTTCTCCACTGTTATCGGCACCGCTTTTTCCACAGGCACTGGTATGATCTTCTCCACCGGATACGGCACCTTCTTCTCCACCGGAATCGCGATGGTCTTCACGACCGGTACGGCGACCGGATGAGCGACCGGTACGTGAACAGGGTAAGGTTGGGGAACAGCTATAGCCACAAGATGAGGCACAGGAATATTCACGGGTTGCGCCACTGGAACACCTATATTATTTCCACGAACAGTCCAAATTTTAAATTTCATTTATTGAGAAAAAAATGAATTTCTTTATATGTAAGGTAATTGCTTCAGTAATTTACAAAATAACGGACAGTTCTAACTTTAGAAAATTATTTTCTCTGTCAACATCGATACAACACAAAAAAATACGTATAGCATTCAAGTAAATGTTACTTATGAAATATTTGTTTCAAATAATTCATAAGTTTATATATCCACAAATTTATTATAAATCTATCATAAGCATTAAATTTATTTAAAATACATTCTAAATAAATCTTGATAAAATCCTAAAGTCAATATTCGTTTTTCTTGGCAGTAGAATTATATTTTTCTATGTAAATGATGTGAAATACCAAGTTTTATTAATGTTTGCTATAATAATGCCGAATAATATACATGAAACGAAATTACATTTCCTGTGAGATAAAATGTTATTTATATTAATATATAATATTATATGTAACATTATTTATATATATATATATATATATATATATTAATTATATTAATATTATTATCAACTGACTTTTTTACTGAATAACGTAACGCATTCATGATATAATAATGTATATATAATATATTGCCTAATTCTCCATTTATATATTTATTTATAATAGATAAACGAAAAACTAAACTTGTGGAAATGCTTATTCCAAAAACACCGACGTAGCGACTGTATGCACTTAACTGAGAAAATAGGAAATGCGGTGGAGATGTATATAACTTTACTCGTTATAACCGCGAAGTTTCGTAACGTGCTTTAACATTCAAACGGAAATGCAACTTTTCTCTGAGACTCGCGTGTCGACTAAATAAATGAGAACGTTTCTTCTGAATTCTACTTTTATAGACGATTCAAAATGCAACATTAAGTATCTAATGAATACATTTCTTTGTAATCTTCTAGATGCATGAGTTATTTATGTAAATCGCCATCCACTATCTGCAAATTTCGACATTTATGTTTATAACATGGCTTGCAAAACCTTACCGATATTCTTTACGACTGGCACTGGCACCGGTTTCGTGACTTCCACGTGCTCGCTGATTGGCACTGATTGTGCGAATGTGTGCTGAACGTTCCCGGTATTAAGTCCATGGCCTACGTGAAGATCACCAGCACTTCCGTAAGAAGAAAACGATCCATAAGAAGAAAGATCCTGATGACCGTTTATATCGTTGCCGACGGAGCCATAATTCGTGGCTCCGTAATTAGACACGCTGTGTATATTAAATGCATATGTGATAATTAGTGGCAAGATAATGAGATATGCTACGAGAGGAAGCAGTGAGAACGACCAAATTTTCTCATCGCGTCTACTCACCCGTGCCATCCGGAGTCACTCCTTCCTGTGAAACCAGCGAACGTTGTGTTTATTAATGAACATGCAACGAGTATCTGGAATATAATCAAATTAATGATAATTCTTTACTCGAATTTTTCCAATCAATCTTAATTTTTCAATATAATATAAGGACTCATGATGATAAGTAAGCAGTAAGTAAACACTTGATAAGAAACAAGTCACACAAATTATTATTATAAGGATGCGTGTTTTTTTATCTTTGTTGAATAGTTATGATTTTTAAAGTTTATAATTCCGAAAATGAAGAAAAATAAAGTAAGCAAGAGAGTAAACGAATTTTAAATAAATAAAATTTTCTTTCCCACAATTCACATTGTTATCTTTTGCTACATTACTACTAACAGCTGGATAGAAGTAACATGACATTGAATAGTCTCGACAAATTGTTCAAAATCTGATAAATTTAAATTAAAGTATATACCACACTGTTCCCATAATGTGTCAACTCCTATTTACTAAGTTCTACGATGAATGTACAAGCAAGGTAGAAAAACTTTTGACAAACGTCTTCATTCGCGTGTGAACACTTAGAAACAATTGTCAGTTGAGAAAACGTTGAGAGAAAACTCTTTTTTCCCTTCGAGGTGAGTGCTGTTGGCGACGCGTCGGATTCTCATCATCATTCGCCCTCACAAGATTCGGCATCTACAAAGTGCTACCGTGTATCGCGAAAAGTATGGAAATATCGACAGTCACTTTCCATCGCTATTGTTCGCCGTAAAGGCGGAACTCACGCGCGCTGGCGAGGAATCGGGCACCATGAATCTCTGCTTTAGCGACGCTCCCACGCGTACCCGTTCCGGTCGGGTCCTATCCGTCTTTTTTTCTTCTCTTACTTACTGAAGGCAGGAGGAGCATTTTTCAGAATACGTCGTGATGAGATACGAGCGTGTACGGGACAACGGATGGGGTACTGCGGATTTCATCCGATGGACCGTTCGTTTTTATACATGACGCTTTCTCTCTCTCCCCTACCCATCTGAATAGCCGATGTCTCTCGTGGAAACTAGATTCACATACCCGCACCTACATCCGATTAGTGAGTCGGAAACGAGTCTATCCGAGTCTACTTGATTGCAACTTAAGACCGTGAGTCCAGTCAACCGAGGTAAGAACGTGTTTTCAATCTGGTCGCAAACCACGGATGCTGCACATTACCAGCGATTCTCAATCAGGATACCACGGAAAGAGACATATCTCACGAAGATCGCATAGTTCTTATAATCTTATTATTCACTTATTATTCATTTCTTATAAAATTTGGCTAAGACAGAAGTCACTTTAACCATAATGACTTGGACTGCCACAATACTGTGAACAGAGTTATTTATTTAGCAATATTTAGCAATATTGTAAAGAAATGTCCAAATGATTGGACCTTCATGATTATCACGATGTGAGAAATTGATGATGGAAACTTTACAATTTTTTATTATTTATAAGACAAATACTGTATTGAATTAAATTCACGCTATATTGAATTAAATTTATATCGTACGATAATGTAACTTTTTGTTATATTCATGTAGTAACAAATTAATTAAAAGTTACAGTTAAATTTTCATATTACATTTTACATGAAATATTGTTTTAAATAAATTTTGATTATTCTTTTTGTATTTCTAATTTGTCACATTCTGTGTGGTAAATATGAGCTACTTATAAGGGATGCAACCTTTATAAACCGACTAACAAAATTGCCACCAAACTTATACACTCCTGTCTATTTGAGAATTTATATGGAGATAAAGTCAAATTCCACACATAGTCTTTCATGATTATCACGATATGATAATACACTATTGAATTAATCATTCAACTTACATCATACAATTATGTAAATTTTGTTATTATTAACGCAGTAATGAATTTCCTGAAAATTGTATTCAGACTTTTGTGTTACATTTTATATGATACATTGTTTTGAGTAAATTTTGATCATTCTTTTCATGTTTCTTTCATATTTTTCATCATTCTATGTGATGAATATGAGCACTAAATGAACTACTCATGAAGAATGTAACTTTTACAAATAGTAAAAGTTACAAATAGTAAATGTAACTTTTACAAATAGTAAAATATAGTAGTACGGACTAATAAAGTGGTTATTACATTTACGTATACACTTATCTAGGATAATACAATCAATAATTATTTACATAAATATGATGCAATAAAATGCGATAATAAATCATAAATCACCAGAACTGGATTAATAGAAATGTTACTTGACAACTTTTATATACATAATTCATTAAACTTATTTGATTCGCAGAACAGTAATGATAAATTGCTTTACTCCACAATAAACAAAGCATTTAACATATATTTACGATTTTTCTGTACACAATCTATTAACCGCGAATTGCTATCAATTTTCTGACGAAAAAATACAAACAAGCCTTAATGGCTTGACATAAATATTACTAGAAGGCTGCACAAATATGTACTTTATAAGCTGGTAAACCGCATGAACTGGTCCGTATAAACTGGAGCAGTTTGCAACGTTCTTATAAACTTGTAAAAATCATCTCCTTTTTCCTATGTTTTCTCATTATATATATTTTAACGCATCTTATCACATTTTTAAAACATCAACTTACTGTGAAATGAAAACGCTTATATATTTAGTGCGAACTTTCTGCAATAAAGTGTAACGTTTACATGTTAATGCAAGAAATATCTGAAACGTACGTTTTAATGTAAAATTATTAGCATCGTTATCCAAGCGCGAAGAGAGTATAAACGGAATTACACGTCTTTTAAGTGCGCAACATGTAACGGTGGTGAAGTTTCTTGTCATTCACTCGAAGGTATTAATAGTCACGCGCCGTAGTATCACCTGACTTTATGCTAAAATGTGTTACTAAAAAATTCAGGTTAAAACTAGAGACTAGTGAGAGTGGCTCGCGCACGCAATAAGAAAGGAAAGCAAATAAAATTGGGTGAAGGAGAAGCTAACAAAAAGACTAAAACGGCGAAAAAAGGCGCAACCAATGAAAGTATTATCCGGTCCGGTGTGAAAGGTGGTGCTTTCGATCATTATAACGGCAGCATCTCCTACGAGTGCGTCTCCTACGACTGCAGCGATAATGACGATAGATTGTGCATGATCGATCACGCATAATCACGATCGATTTTGCACTTGACGAACCACTTAAATATATCGTGGGTCATTCTCCAAGTTGAATTATCCTCGGTTCTAACTCGGTTAGAGTTGAACGTTCGAAATAAACCACTACTTTGCTCGCGTGATTTTTTTTATACTTGCCACGACTTGCACTCCAGTTTCACTGTTAATTATATATCAGTCGCAGTAATATCCTGCAACAACAATTAATTCAAAATGCGGTTTAGAGATTGCAAAAATAAAAGATAAGGAATGCATGGAATGCCGGTACCTCGCATCGCCTTTCGCGCATAACTTTGCATAAAATAATCTAGATCACAATATAAGCATCGAACTGAGTTACCAGCATACTTAATAGTTCGTCATGATTAAATATTATGAATATCATCACGTCATATGTTGAACTTCTGTTGCTCACATCCTCGAATTCACTTCTAACCATAATCGTTGTCTTTCCTAATGCATGTAATGCTTTGTCTGAAAACTAGAAGACAGTTTAATGTCTCAACTTTGGCGTGACATCTTTTCGCTTTTCGTCCGTCCGTTCGCCATATTTGCGTGTTCTTCTGCGTGCTTTCACAAATTGACATTAATACCACAAAGAGGTATTTACACTGACGAGAATTGACTCACGCGTTTCGTTCTTCTCGTCACACCGGAACTTCGAAAGAGTAGCTCATTGTCCTTACGAATGGACGAGGGTGTGGGTGCAGCAGCCTGCGGGGTATGGAAAGAGTGACTTTGATCGAGCGACTTTCTTCTCTCGTAATTGCATCTGGTTCATAGAACTCGCGGCGACGCCGTAAGGGTGACGGGCAGTGCGTGAGGGAGACTGAGGAAACCGCGGATGACTAAGAAAGTGAAGAGACGAGTGAAAGGGTTCCGGGACGCCGGGTGTATGTATGGTCATAGATTTAGCGCCGATGGCTACGCCCAGCTTGTTGGTGGAAACATGTGGGTTGTAGTCACTTGATCCCGACTTCACGTTCTACGTAACTGGACACTGACCTTACTTCCATTGTCTGTCGATCTCGTCTTCTCACCGGAAAGGATACTGGAGCTTTCACTGCTTCCTATAGAGGAACATTCTCGATACACCACTACACTAGAAATTTGAGAAGTAGATCTGCCTCCTGATTCTGCAACTTTCAACGACAATGTCGTTACTATTGTGTTGTCGTTAATACAATGGTAGAAAATTAGCAACACACCGTGCTAGTGACACTGCCATTATAGAGTTAGAGAATTGGCCTATTGAATCGTGAAATTTCTTGAAGAGCGATTGAACAAACAGTCGATATATTATCAAGCACCGATTAATTGTTCATTTATAGTAATCAGATTTAATAACATTACAGAACATGTAATCATTAATCGTTTTATAATCATTATCGTGTCATTTATTTCGCCTACACACATGCACGCCGTTGACATATATTATCATTAGATCATGTTTATTTTGTCAGTACATGTTGCTTCTAGATATATCGAGCTTTGATCACACCTTTTGATCATTTATAGTATATAATCTAGCTGATTATACACTCAGATCGTGATCTAGACCGTAATCTGAACTCACAGTACAATGTCAATGTTCCCACATCCTAGCAATTTCCAGGTATGTATCTGGTGAGAGGTCTCGTGTTAGCACGCAACACCAACCAACCGAGACGGCGAGGGGTCGATTGGTTTGGTATAATGACCGCTCTATGAGTGTAACACGAGTATTAGATAATCTATTTTATATCGGTGATTTGTGTAAAGGGTAAGAATGAAGTTTTTCATCATGAATTGAGTTTCCTCCATTGTTATTTTTCACGAAATATATAGCAGAACTGTATTCTTTGGCTTTTCTGACAGGAAACAACATGCTTCGGTAATTAACTCTCGCACCAAATATATATTTTCTATTACAAATAACAACGGTATATCTCGCTTGATTGCACAATATCTTCATTATGTACAATAAAGAGAAAACCGGGGCTGTTTCGTTACCGTTACAGATTTCAGAAGTAAGCAAACAGGGATTTTAAGATTCCTGGCCGCTTGCATTGTCTATCTCTTTTTTTTATGACGTTAGAAGCGAGGAAATGCATGCTAAAAATTCTAGCGAAATATATTAAAATAAAAATATATATCTATAAAGTAACACTTGCAATCGATTAAACAAATTTGTAAGAAATTCCGTGCACTCCCCTTTTGCTTTAACAATCAATTATTTGTCGTAAATTAACGTGACATACAATTCATCTTTTTAACCTATTTCTTCGCCTATTTCTATTTAAATTAATTTACAATAAATTATTGATTGTTAGAGCAAAAGGAGAGTGCACGGAATATCTTACAAACTTATTTAATCGGTTGCAAGTGTTATTTTATAGATATATATTTTTATTTCAATGTATTTCGCAAGAATTTTAGCATGCATTTTCTTGTTTCTGACGTTACTAAAAAGAAATACACAATGCGAGGAACCAGGAGCCTTCAGATATCTTTGATATGTTTAAGTATCTTGCTTGCTTAATTTTGTAATTTGTTAGAAAATGCTAGAAACAACCGGTTTTGCCAACTTACCTTGGTAGTTAACTAACCCCGGTCTTCCCTAATTAATCTTCTGTTTTATTGATCTCTTTTGAGATAAAATATTTAATCATTGAGGAAATGACATGTTTTTTCGTACGAGTTATAAATATTGCAGTAGTATATAATAGGGATTCTAACGCAGGACCTTTGGGGATTCTCGCTCTAAAGCCCGTGTCACACTACGGGTTGGAGACAAAGGATTGCGGATTGAAGATTGGAACTTGACCAATTGGAGCCAAGCAGGCCAAGACCAAAGTACATTGATTCATTGAAATCTAATCTTCAATCCACAATCCTCAATTTCCAATCCGTAGTGTGACACGGGCTTTAGGGAGCGTAAGTGAGTGAGTATTGCTGGCGTGGGGGAGACGACCTGGTGAGAAGTTCCGCTTTTACCGACGATTACCGACCCATATTAACCCGTTTTTCCCGACGGTTATCGACTCATTTCGACTCACTTTTTACGACAGTTACCGACTCATATCAACTATATATACATATATATATATATATATATATATATATATATATATATATATATATATCATATACATATACATATATATGTATATATTTATTATACTAATATATATATATATATAT
>NW_022639464.1:1911666-1911879 GCF_010583005.1 Odontomachus brunneus
ATGGATAAATTTTAAAGGTGATAAATATTAAACTAGGCTTGTGTAAAGCCATTATTTCCCCAAGCCATTATTTTCCTCATCTTTGTGGCTGATCACGCATTTTACAGCGGCTCACAAATTTTTCGGCGGTACGCATCCTTTTCACCCCGTTTCTTCATCGCATCCTCCTGTGCGACACCCGATCGCGGAATTTCGATATACGCACCAGCTACA
>NW_022639464.1:1912210-1922562 GCF_010583005.1 Odontomachus brunneus
CCCTACGCTAATTGTCGCGTTGATCATGTTGCTGATTTTTAGAGAAAAGAAGGGGGAGAAAAGTAATTATATACGCAAATATGTGCTGTATATACATATATATATATATATATATATATATATATATATATACTGCACATATTTGCGTATATAATTACTTTTCTCCCTCTTCTTTTCTCTAAAAATCAGCAACATGATATATATATATATATATATATATATAAATTTTATTAAAACTAATATTATTATATTAATATTAAAACTAATGCTGCAGGATGTAAATTAGAACCGCATGTTCTAAATTAGACGCAATTTAATGAAGTGTAGTATAAAATTACAAGAAAAACTGTCTATATATATATTCCCCGGGTTCCGCACATATTTTTTTTAGATTTATTGGATCCCTATAGTGTCACTACGTGACTAATACGTGCTTTAGCAACGATCTTTTAAAAATAAAATTTTTTTTACTTTCTTTTCCTTTTCATACAAAATTAACAAAATGTGTATGAAACACAAGCAAGCAATGTATTTAAGTATGTAAACGCGAAATTAAAAATATTCTACAATACTAATGTATGTATATATATACACTCTCTAACTAAAACTAATTGATGAAAAAAAGTCCTTAAATAAAATATATTAGTATGAAAATCATTAAATCTAAATAAACTTAAATATTACCGAAGTATCGCCAAAGTATTTAATATTGCCTTCAAAATATTGCCAGCTTTTCGGCACTACCCACTCACAACTTTCTTCTAATTTATTATTGTTTAACGTTTGACGATTGCCTAACGCAATGCTACTCTACTAAAACGGTTATTGGTAAAATAATAAAAAAATTTTTCACTTAGTTTGACACGTATTGACTAGTATATGAAATAAGTATATGTTATCGTTTGATACCCTATATATATTAATTCACCAATGATAATTAAGAACAAAAATAATTATTTATAAATTGTGGGATATAGTTTGTTTTTCATTTATATATTTATCAATAAATCAATATTTATCAGTCTCAATCAATTTTATTTATATATTTATTAATATAATTGTATTAAATATACGAAATACAATATAATTGTATTTTATATATTTTCACATATATGAACATTTTCAATTTTACGTTAATAAATAAATAATTGAATTATATATTTCTACATTAATTAATTAATAATTATATACAAATTGTAAATAGAAAGAAGACATATAATATTTTAAATTTTGAAATATTGCCGCAGAATTATTGAAAAATTTAAATAATTATGTTTAGTTTTTAGTTTTAGCGAAAGCAAATTATACGTGAAAGTTTATCGCTCATTATTCACCGTTTATAGTAGAAATTTAATGAAATTCATGATGGATTTCTGGAATATGTCTACTATGGAGATAATATGAATCTCTATTAGAAGTCTATTAATATCAGTTGTGGAGATAGATATCGCATAGAGCTATGGATTATGTGGATATTGATGGATGTCATGTTCCGCGTAGGAATTCATGAGAGTATTTATAATGAATGATTAACATATAATTACGCACTACATGTTGTCGCATAAGCGCTATAATTTTTGATTTGGTATTCAATGGAATGCAGCGAATTTTAACTCTTTTGTTTCCAGAGCAATATATCAAAATTATATAACGACGAAGTACATATTGCATTTTGATCAGAATTATCGACAATGCTAATTTGCTTGGTTTGTTTCTGGATCGGTGCCGCGTCGTTCATGGCTTCATTTCCAACGTTTCGCGAGCATCTCATTTCACTTTTTCAGTAGATCTACTTCAGTAAAAGAATGACCAAAGACTAGATAGTTACTATAAATATTATTGCCGACTCAATATTGTAATATTCTACATATTTTATTTCTCATGGAGTTAGCGAATAGAAATTATCACGTTCTTCTTATAAATTAATGCGATTTATTGCCAGCAGATGGTATATCATCGAGAGATAAAAATCATCATCCACTGGTAAAGACAGCGTCCGAACGCAGAAGACGGTTCTTATCTATAACATTATTAATAACACGATAATAATGCTAAATTATCAACTAAATAAGTTTTGATTTTATAAAAATAAATTTAATTATAAAATTATTAAAATGACAAATTTTTAAATCATTGATATGTATAATACATCTATATTATATATATTAATGTAAATCCATTTTTCATTGGAAATAACACTTTATTAGAAAATTTTTAAAACATGATATCACAATGATATTACGTGTTTTAAAAAATTATAAAATTCATTGATTATGACATATTCCGTCATGAAAATTATGAAACTATTTTCTTAAAAAGTATTATGCAATAATTTTTTGCATAATTCCAAATATGTTAAAAGTATTAAGGAATCACGCCCAAAAAGATTAAAAAACCATATCATTTAATAAATTTTCTACTTCATCCTAGCTTCTCTATAAAGGAACATATATATTTTGAGCATTTTAATTTGGCACATTGAAGTCGATTTGTTCTCACTTATTTATACATAAATAATTCATAAAAATGCTCTTTCTCTCTCTCTCTCTCTCTCTCTCTAATAAAAACCTATAAAAATATATATACCTATAAATATATATTCGGCGGAATAAAGTTTTGTACAGAAATAATCGCAAATTTTTAGTTAAATATTTCATTCTATTATAAATATAAAGAAAACGTAATAAAAATGTGAGTTTATATAAAAATTTATAATTTTTCTAAAAATAAATGTAAGAAATTAACACTAATATTTTATTATTAATATTTAAATATTTATGAAAAAATATTACATACTTTAATTTATCAAAAAGCATAATTATTTAAATATATAAAAATATATAAATTTTTTAAGCAAAAAGTAAATAAAATCATTAACAATATCAAGTTTTTGAAATATTAAGCTATTATATATAATACAAATTTTATTAAAATTTTTACAAAGATTAGCTAATCCTAAATTATTTATTTCTTTTTGTCTGTGATTAGAGTTTAATGTTACAAAAACTTTATATTCATATATAAATATAACCAAAAATAAATAATCTATTTACATGAAACTTTTTTTATATATTGCATTTAATGTAAAGAGTCAAAATAACGCAAAATTATTTTTGTTTTACATTTTGATAATAAAGAGTCTAGTAAATATATAAGAGGATTTTGTAGCTAAGTAGGTATAGATAAATGCATATCTGTATATATTACAATTTTAATTTTATTTAAATTATCTATAAAACTACAAAAAACACAATTTCTTATACGAATTATTTATTTTTGGTAGTTTTAAATTATATGAGCAGAAAATTATATAATACACTGCGCAGTTATATATAGAAGCTTCTAAAATAGAAGTGGCCCAGTGTAAGCTGCAGCTGGTTCAAAATCTAAAAGTTCCGAGATTGAACTCGGCCTGTGACAAGTGTTTTTTTCAAATCAAATTTAATTAAATCTATAAAACAGTAGCACGATTAAAAAGATTGTAGCAAAGCATGATCAATATTAATAACATCTTATATTTATAGCTCTAATTTTTGTCTATAACTATAATAATTTATATAGTTGTAGTAACTCTAGATAATAAGTTAAGTTAACTATTTTCTAATTATGTCCTGACAATATTGCTATACTTTAATCTTTCGTATTCAGCTTCCATATAACCGTGAAAATATACTATTTCACAATAATTGAGATGCTATTTCATAATAGTGATAGTTCCAAAGGTGAGATTTTTTCTCAGTGGAAATAATTTAAAATTGAAAATCGGGTGAAATCGAAAATAGCTCCACTATGCCAGATTAAAATTAATATACATTATTCAATTAATAATTTATATTTAAAACACATTTATAATATTTATAGAATATACCTTATTCATATGTACTCAGTGATTTAAAAAGTAAACGGATTATTTGTTGGAAAAACATAGAATATAAACTGTATTTAACATTTATTGTTGAAACAATTCTTACATATAATAATTACAAAAGTATCATGTAAAGATCATAAGACTATAAGATGCCCGTTCGTGTTCCGTCACCATGAATATATACTTGTAGTGATATACTTTTTAACCCCAAGGATGATGAGCAGGTTTCTGTAAACTCGCTTGCTGAACCGCGGCTGCCACTGCATTCTCCTTAGCGGCTAGTATATCCTTTTCCTATTCGTACAATAAGCATGATGACATTAAAAATAACTTGACGATAATTTATGACAAATTATGCGGCGATCAAAAATATTTTGTCCTTTTAACAATTATATTTATCTGTCTTATAAACAATGCAAACACTTTGCATGTTCAAATCACGTATAAACTACATTTGTCTAAGTACTCAGTAAAAAAATTGCGTAATGAAACTTTGTGCACGATAATATTTGACAAAATTATTTTTAAGTTGCTTACCTTGGCTTCCTGTTCACTCTGGTTAATCTGCTTATCAACGTCCTGTTTTTGCAGCTCGGCGGCGGTTTCAGCCGCATTTCTTTGAATCGCCGCGGCCGCAGCGGCTTCCCTAGCAGCCGCCACTCGTTGTGAAGCTGCTACAGCGTCTTTCAAGGTTGCTAATCTCTGTTGCAACGCCACAAGTTGGCGAGCGCTATCTCTAGCTTCGGATTCGGCGTGTTGCGAAATTTCTTGAGATCTGCGCAGGAAAATTATCGCAGGCACATGATAACATTACGTAAAATAGTCGTAGTCAAAATGTCACAGTTTGTAGAAATACAGAATATGAAGCTTAATGACGTAAAAGTAAATAAATTAATTATGCCGCGTACCTCGCGGCAGCTTCCTTCGCAGCCGCCTCTTTCGCTAACGCAATTTTCTGTTGAATCAGCGTGGCTTGTTTCGCTTCCGTAACTTTGTGCTGAGCTATGGCAACATTGTTATTCGCCTCTTTCGCTTGTTGAATCGCTCGCAGGACCTCGGGTGGATACGCGATAGTAGGTGTACCTGGTGCCGGGTCCTTCAGAGCCTTCAAGTTGTGCAAGTTAAGTGAATATATTTTTCCAAATCTCCCGTCACACGTAGAACGTAGATTATTAATAGATAATACATTAATAGATAATAAATATACGCACTTGAAGCGCTACATTGTGTGTAGCTTGAACTTGGACTTGGGTGAGTGCTATATCAGGAGTGCTCGGTGGGTTCCAGGCGGAAGTCGCGAGACTTGTAGGACCCCACGAGGAAGGACTGAAAGCTGGCACAATGCTAAAGAAATCGTAACTAGGTGATCCAAAAAATGCCACTCCGCGCTTTTGCTTCCTCGATTCCGATTTCTTCAACTCTACCACTGATGCGAAGGCAGAGAGAAGTACAATCTACACACAGAACATACATATACATACACTACATACATATTGCACTCAAGTAAAAATATTACTTATTTCAGATATTTTATAAGTTCATATATCAGCAAGTTACGTTTCAATAAGTTAAAATATTCGTTTAAATTCGTTTAAAATATATATTCTAAATCCTAACAAATTTAGCATTTTCATGAAGAAGATTTGAAATCAGCATCAATATATTCTTTTTATTTATTAGAGTTATAATTATCGGTTCACAAAGTAGATTTTTGAAGAAACAATATTTCGCAAAATGAAGGTTATAAAACATCAAATCTGATCTGTACACTGATAAATTTGAACTTATGAAATAAATAAATAAATAATTTCCTCGAAATTTGCGAAAAGCTTCTGTAAAGCGATAATTATAATCCTAATAAATAAAAAAATATATTAATATTGATTTTAAATCATCCCTGTTGAGACCAGGATGATTACCGTTGAAACATAATTCTTTTGCAGAATAGAATTGAAATGGATACAGTGATGTTAATACTCACCAAAATTTAATTTTTTATATCATGATATTATAAATAGACATACATAATAAAAATTCATATTTCTATTGATTTACAACTTTTTACAGCCCTCTAAATTTTTTTCTAATTTTTATTCCGGTCAGGATCATTTAAAAAAATAAACTGAATAGTCATTTTTCTTAATAGTAGAATGATATTTTCTACACATTTATAAATAAATCTCTCGTTACGTTTCTTTAAGAAAAATAGTACAAGGTTCAGAAAAATGCTCAAAAGGCAGCTTTATATATAAATTCTGAGATTACCAAATTCTTCTTACACAAAATTTACGTTAAAAATGTTGTAATCTCCGTTACAAGTATTATGAATAATTTCAGAAATTTAAAAATATTTTAATTTCTTTGATATAAAACATAAATAAAAAAATAAGAGTTATAATAAATAAAATACGATTTATATACTGCAGATTTGACGTAAAACTAAATTTTTGAACTTTCCATTACCGTTACGAAGATCTTCATCTTGCAAGGGATGTTGCTGATGATACTGAATCTTTTGCAGTGGATGTCTGGTATATATACAACTTGCGATACGAGGAAGAATGCTCTATCGTCTCCGGGATAATCATGGAATTAATTAAGACTATTATAGGTGTTCGTAAGAATCCACGTATCGAAGACTGAATTATAGGCCTTCATTGTCTAATGACGATATTTCTGGAGGGCGTATACAATACAATCACTGCACACGAGACCATTTACGTCCTGGAAACCAATGGACAAAGATCATATCTCGTCTCCGAACTCAGGAAGTAGTTATTCAGTAGTGAGTATATGGCAAATACTTCCGGCATCGTGTGTATCTTAGACGTATTATGTTTAACGTAAATGTCAGGGAAATTTAATTCACATGTGTTTTATATGTAAGTAGTAGCTGAGGACTTTTAATCTTTTTAGTAAGTACTGTTTATAACGCTGCATCGCTTCCTGTTTAATCCCAAGGGTTTTCAATAGTACCTTAACTAGAGATTATAATTATTTACTTTAAGATTATATTTATACCATAACTCATCAAAAAGTTACGCAAACCCTAAATATGAATAAATTTTAACTAGCGCATTTTTATTTGTTTATGATTTCCGGAAAAATGATCGAAATTCAATTCTTTCTTTTTTAATCAGTGTAGAAATTAATAAATATGAATTTATTAATGTCTTTACAATTTAATGAAGTTAAAAGAAAGTAGAGATGTGCGAATCAAAGATATTGTATGTCGAATCGAATAAAATCGAACTTCAGGTTTTAATTTCGAATTCGGATCGAATCAAATCGATGAAATTTCACCCAAATCGAATCGAATCGAATCGTTGAAAGAATTTTTAATTAATATAATTATTCAACTCAACATGAAAATAATGACTTTAGTATGAGAGAGATAACATTGGTCATGTGACATCAATTCATTTTAAGGTAAGAGATATATAATATATAGTTGGTAAATGTATATAGAATACAGTTCCATCTTTGAAAGCTGCGCAACGACACATATCGATCCGACAGTTGTCGGTAAGAGTTTATCTAAAAGCCATTATTTTCTTTTAATATTTTTGTAGAAAATATTAATATATGAAAATGTAAACTTTTCAAGTCATACTAATTCCTGTAAGGCTGGATATTTTTAATAGTACTTTGTTAATGCTAACATGTGCAATTCGTATTGGAAACATTTCGATTCGAAATTCTCGAATTATTCGGATTCGAAACATAGGAACACGAAATTGAATCGAATCGAATTTCACTTGATTTGATTCGAATAGTTCGCACATCTCTAAAAGAAAGTTATACTAAAAGAAAAAAACATAATGTTTTTAAGAACAATAACATTTGAAACATTAATCTAGATAAAGTTTACCTATGTTTAGGGTTCTAGACTTAAATTTAGATTTAAGTTTAAACTCTGTTTAAATACATTAAAATAAAATTTAAACATAAATATACACTTAAATTGCTATTGAAAAATCAATCTTAAAAGGTTTTGGTATTGAGAAATAGTTAATCATAAAATAATAATATATGCTTGAAAAATAAAATTAATATAATTATATGGAATAAAATAAGGAATAAGGACGAAATTTGCGTTTCCTTGCGAAACAATAGATATATTAATATAGATATATTTCTAAACCAAAACTTACTAATATTTATTAAAAAGTTATTCTAATCGCGCTGTAAAAAGTAAATCTATGTCCATAATATTATAGCATATTACATAACTTTGAATAAGTTGATGAAAATAATATAATCAACATATAACAGAAAGAGAAGTATAATAAATTCTTATACAACATACATGTATATTTTCCTTTATTAAAAAACATACATATTTTGTTATTTTCTTAAAATATCATAAATAAAGTTAGTAACATTGTAAAAAGTAAAATGTAACATTCACCTACACGTATACGTCAACAAATGAATATTTATGGAATATTAAATGTAAATTTTTTCATATGATATTTCTAAAAATAATGTGGCTAAATAATTTGTGTGTGACCTAAGGGTATACGTTATTTTATAATCCAACGTTTAGTTATTTCGTCGCTTAAATTCCCGTCAGATCACGAAGGATTTCTGCGTTCGTGAGAGGACGCATTTGTCCGTTCACTGCACTCGATCTATATAAAGGAGCCCTGTCGCCAGGATTTGCCAATTGTCTCTTATTCGGCTCAGAGACCGCGGTTGAGATTTTACTCAATTTCCAGTTGCTCGCGGAAGAATACGAATGCGGATATTTATTCCTCGAGGCGAGCCCGTCGCGCGTCTTGGGACTTTTAAATTTGTAATACTTGGCAGCACGAAGGTAACTGTCTTCCTTGTGTGCGGTCGATTTCTTAGCGGGCGAATATTTCTCGACCGCAGACTCGGTTTTCGCACGCTTAAGATACTTTCCGGTTTTGGGGTTTTTGTATCCGTAGGATTCTTCGTAGACTACTTTAGTCGCTTTTTTAGCTGAAGTGTCTGTGCCGTGAGCGGCGTTGTCTCTGTAACCGGTCTTTAGTATTTTATGAGGTATACGTGATTCTTGAGTCCTGGGCTCTTCTAATCGTTCGTGATTTACACGAGCTTGGCCATTATTTTCCGGCTGCCGTCTAGAAGATGTCGGATTGTTGTAACTGTCTATTTCCGGTACTTCTTTCACATGCACGTATCCTATAAGTGAAAACATTAAATATTACTAGAAACCGATTATAAAATAAGCATAGCAGTTACGTTATTTGTTATCGGTTTTACGTACTGTGTTTCGGTATCTCCTTTCTGTACGATTCTTCAAATTCCCGCTCGAAGTCTTTTTCATAATATCTAGTTCGTTTAGGTTTTATCTCATGAGAATTCTCATCGGTCTCTCCACGTTTCTCATATTTACGAGACTCTTCTTCCTTTTCATCTTCCTCTTCGTACGATCCATGCGATTTTGGAGATTCAGCGTATTCAGCGTGATATTCCGACGACGGGTCTTCTTCCTCCGCGTCATCGTCCGATGAGGAATTCTTGTAGCCGGAATATGGTTTATCGGCGTAATCCTCGTCATCAGTTTGCTTTGTATACTTTCCAAATGTCTCGTCGTATTCCTTAAAGGGGAAATATGTCGACGGCTTAAAGTCGCTTTCCGTCGTCGGTTCCTTGAAATACTTCCCCGGTTCATTTTCAACGTCGTCCACTTCGAACTTGTGTTCATTCTCCTCCTCGGGATTTTTATATCCTGAAACATTTTTGCTTTTAATTACATTTATTTTCCATTCATTATTTTCGTTGTTTTTAGTTTGGCATTTAATATACTTATTCAATTTTCTGCAGAATTTTTTACAAACACGATGGAGTATATGTTTATTCCTAAAAGATTATTTTTGTTGTTCACATTATTAGTGATTTTGAAATTACAAACAGAAATCAAATGAAATTATATAAATTTAGTTACACACGGAGAAAACATTGTAGTAAAAATTACATTATAATTTTTTTCGCAATGTTTTTACAAAGCTAGATTGCAAAGCTACTATAAAATTATAATATAAATTACTATAATAATAATACTACAACCAATATAATATAAATAATACAAATAAATAATATAATATAAATTACTATAATAATAATACTACAACTAATATAATATAAATAATACAAATAAATAATATAATATAAATTACTATAATAATAATACTACAACTAATATAATATAAATAATACAAATAAATAATATAATATAAATTACTATAATAATAATACTACAACTAATATAATATAAATAATACAAATAAATAATATAATATAAATTACTATAATAATAATACTACAAAAATAGTAAATTAAACGCTATTTATCGAATATAATGATATAAAAAGTATTCAAGTAAGTGCTATAATTTTGAAGTCAAACGTGCATGTCATTTTTAAATAAATATACAGAGTATGAAGATACAGACGGTAAATATATGATATAAAGATAAAGGTATCACAGGTTATTA
>NW_022639464.1:1922572-1954207 GCF_010583005.1 Odontomachus brunneus
AAATATTTTAAATAAATTTTTTACAATAAATGCTTTTTCTCAGTATTTTTTGGGCGGAAACTAAGTTAAGGTCCTAATAGTTAAGAAATTAAAGTATTCTTGAATTAACGCGATTTTACTTAGAAAAACCTTCATCAAGTGATGTTATCTTCGTTACCAAACGTTGGTAGGAAACGAAAATTTCATATTTCGCTTAGTCTTAAAAATAATAGCATGTAAAACCATTTATTTTATATCCTAAATAATAATTTCGTATAATCCAATAATTTCGATCATTAATTCCGTATGGCTCGTGACTATTAAACATTTTGTTGCGTTTTTTACTAGAATATTTTCTTCGTGTAAACGGAGGTGAAATAAATTCCAGGCGGATTAAAATATGCTATTTACTAAATATTTCTTTTTAAATGGCAATGGAATTTATCCAATGATACAAACTCATGTCTTTCTCCTCTTCATCGTCGTCGTCACCATGATCAGGATGAGGTTCGGGATTTTTCTTATTGATGATCTCTACGTCATCCAGGATATCCTCCGTCGAAATGGAAGAAGGGACGACATTTTGTTGAGTGTTAACAAGTTGGCCAACATGTTCCTTGCCAAAGTGTAACAACGGTTGATTGTAAAGGGACTCGTAACTACCTTGCACTTTAGGAACAACATTTGGAACAGAATAAACCTCAATGCTGGCTCCTTTGTACTGCGGAAATTGTGGACTGGCCGTCTGGATCGGCACAACATGACCTTGAAAGCTCGACAGAGGTGACGAAAACGGTGAAACGTTTTGCGATTGAAATACTATGTTGGCTTTTGGCACGTCTCCAAAATTAAATTCAAACTCCGATTCGGTCGGGTAGTTTGCGTTTAAAAGAAGTGGCTGACTTTCGAATACGGGGAAAGCACTGGAAAACCCGGGATCGCTCTGAAGTTGTATGATCGGAACCGAGACTTTCTTACCGTTCACATCCACGGTAGCTTCGTCATTCTGCTTGGAGGCCAACATCGCTTTGTTCGGCGATTCAAATAGCGAAGTAGCACTTGACATCGTTGGGAAGCTCGGCGCGTAAATAGGCGCGTATTCGACAGCTTTTGGCAAAGGGCTGCTTTTATAAACTGGTGTCTGCATGGTAGGAGACGAAATGCCGTTCTGGAAGTCCTGAGAGATAATTTTACTGATACTAGAATACGAGGGATACTCCAAGTTGGCGAAACTAGACAATTCAATCGGTTTGTTTGAGCGAAACGCATTGTAGCTGGGAAAATATGCTTGCTGCACTTTTTGTAGCGACTGCGACACGATCGATTTAGACGTATCTGGCGGCTGGTCGGCGCTCGTCGCAACCTTATACGTACTCGGATTATTCAATAGGTTGAAGTATGGAGCGAGCGGGCTATTCTGACGAGATTCGGTCTGCTGAATAGGAGAGGAAGCGTAAGAAAACTGCCACTTTGGCACGCTGCCATACGCGTGAGAACCAGATCTCTGATTCGGGTTAGCGTGGGAAACCCTCTGAGTGTCTGATACTTTAGCTTTTCTATAATGAAGCGATGATTTCGAGTTAATATCCTGAGGCGATGAGATCTTCGGCGTACTTTGGACTCCTCGGAATTGCTCCTGGTTATTACGGATATCTGTCTCAGGATCTGTCACGATTCCGCGTTTCAATTTGCTGGACATTACCGGTGAAACGGAAGCGTCGGTCGAAATTATGATGTTTGTGGCAGAACATATCGTGGATATGAGGAGAATGGTGTTTACAACCTGGAAAATGTATCACGCGCGTTAGAAAGTATGTGATTTTCGAAGTAATTAAAAGAGGAACAGGAATATTAATTAAGGATCATCAAGCAAGACATGTAGCAATTACATGAAATTCAGATTGATGTGCGCAAATAATAAGGTATGAACAAACGATGTAAAAGGCGTGTTAAAACATATTTCAAAGCTTTCAAAGTAAACATACATCGGCCATACTATTAGTCACTATATTAATACTATATATCAATATCACAGCACACAATTTGGCGTATTAAAAGAATTGTAAGTTGACGCGAGTTACATATTCTCGTGTGAGTAATCACTGTTATAATATTACAGATACTTCACATAGACGTTCGTGCGTTATATGCTAAGTGAGACACGTCGCGCAATTACTTAAAGTTATTGAGAAACTGGAGAAACGTACCAACATGGTAAAGTCGGTACGAGCAGACACCAAAGTTTAACGTTAACTGACTGGGACTGACATTCTCTCATCTTTTATATTCGGCGATTACTGATGCGAGACTGCAGAACGGTCTTTTCTAAACTCGCAAAAAGCGTATCGAGAAAAACCGAGTCAAATCACCTCACTTCTTCCCGATCAGTGAAGCCGTCACAGTACACAATTGATCTATCTTTTTATTATTAATTTATGTATGTCTTGTTTTCTGTGCAACCTAAATATCATCTTTATTATCGTAGTTATCGCGTATTATCGTACTACGTTAATCATTCCTTATATTCCTATTATATATATTCCTATTCCTATTATATATATTTGTTATAAACGCAAAGTTAAATGCCTGTTAACTCTGCGACTCTCGCGTGATTTTTGACTAATAAAGATGAAACTAATTTGCTGCATATATAATTGAAATATTATATTCATATGTTGTAAAACGTTTATTAAATAAATTGGAAAGAGAGAGATGGAATGAACATTGTGCCTTTCGCAATAAAAACAGTGCTGTTCAAGCTGCAGTATAATTATTCATATTTTCGTAGATTATTGAGTACTCTTTTGCAAGTAATAATTAGCGCACCGTTTGCCGCAAGAATGATTGTTTTCTTCACGGCATTACTGGCTGCTATTCCAAGAAAACTTGCGCGACCATATCCATCGTAATGGTTTTGCGAATCAGTGTGAGGCTTTCAAACTAATTTCTATCTAATTTTCAGGTTATCTTCCGAGAAAGTGAACGTTGCACAATAAAAATGCTTCAATGGGTTTAAGTGCATAGGCTGCACTAAGTTTAGAAATGAATGATCGTTACATACCTCATGAGGTGAACGTCTCTTCCTCCTTGGTCACGGATGAATTATGGTCGCAGTCAAACGGAAACAACAGTTATATTTGCATCAGTTCGATCTTTGTGACAAAAACCAGTCACAGTTTTTTCAATAATTAATTGTGTTAAAATAAAATAATCTGATTGTAAAAGTTATATTAAGATTTCACCAACATGTAAAAAGCAAATATTTCTCAGCGTGAATATAAAAATATAGATAGGCGAACGAGTTATTGCGATTTTTATCTTATTGTGAAATTAAATAAAAATATTCCGAGTCAAGAACGAAGAAAAAATACAGTTTTGGAAATAGGAGCTTTTCCTTGATAATGTGTCCAATGTTTTTATTAGCTTAACTTTATGATGAAGATTGAAATCCTTATCCGATTTTGTTACGACAAGACTTGAAAGCAGTGCTATGAATGTTAATGAATCTAAAATACCTCGAGAATACTGATGTGGAAATCTCATGTTGATTTTGTTCTTATTGAAAGGAAAACGATAGTGAAAAAAGTGCTTCGCAGAGTTATCGAAAATATATAAATTTTTTATTTTCTTTTTCGTACTTAAATCTGCTTTTATATAGGATCTTTAGATATAAAAGATATTTAGTATAATGTAATCCATTCTGCGCGCATTACATAAAAGATATTTACTATATATTTAGGTAAAACAAAAGTGCATATAGATTTATGCAAATGTGTTTTGTAATTGGAATAAAATCTCACTAATATCCCACGTGTCTCTTCCTTCAAATTATCTCCACCGTTTTTTCGCAGAGAAAGACTTTCTTGTTATAAATTCTGTTTATTGCGTCTTTGGACATATAGGTGAGAGAGAACATCGACGGAAAGAGAAAACAAACGGGCGCAACAAACGCCGTACAAATAACAAGACGATATATTTTCATTTAAGTTAATATGTACAATGCTAGCGTCTTATAAATGATTAATGAGTCGTTCCTTCTCCCTCAGTCGAGCGTTCCATACAAGCGCACTCGACACTAACGATTACTTTTACAACTTCCGTATAAAATGTTACTTACTAATAATTCAATATTTAACATTTCTCAGTGCGAGAGCGGCGCGAACGATGCTGGCGCGATGCAGCTTTCATTGATGCGAAAAGCGGGCGAGAAGAAATCGCCCGTTACCGGACGAAGGTAAACGCGTTTACCACCTAATTCTAGTCCCTCCGCGTGCGGATTTACGGGTCACTCGCAGACCCAACGAGCACATCGCGTGATCGACGTTTTGCTTGTACTTTAGATTTCGAATTTACGCAGCGCCGTTCCCCGAATAGACTTTCCTATTGGCGATTATGTCGGATTGCGACGCACCTTCGAACTTATTCCAGATATAATCCTTCAGAGCGTCGTCGTAAAACTGCTGCTGCAGTTGGCGCCTGTCAGTGTCAAAGAACTGCCTCAGCTGATCCTTGTCGCGATAGTTCTGCGTGCTCCTATTTGGCAGTTGCTTGTTCTTCATCAATAATCCGAGCAGATTGTGCATTCTGGGATGATTGATGTCGTAATTCTTGTTGTTTGTTCTGAGCTCTCTTAGTATATTGTTGAAGATATCCGGCGACGACGTGGTGAATGTCGGGTAGGTATTGTAGGACGACTGATGCTTGCTCTCGAAGTCCATGTTGTCAATATCAAAAGCTGGTATATGATAATGTGTTCCATCCAGATGCACGTTTATATTACTGGCAGACGTTTCCAACCCGTTTGGTCTGGACGACGAGTGTCCCCTTCCAGGTTTCCTCAAGGTCACCTTCCCGTTCTTGAACCTCGCTGCTCCTGGTCGTTTGTTCTTTATGGGTTTCTCGTGGAAGACGCCTTTCGTGCGGAGATGACTCGGTCTTGGTGGCGTGAGGAATTCTCTCAGGTGACTATCGTCGTAGAACTCGTCGCGGAAATCGAAACTCGAATCTCCCGAGGGTTTCGGTATGCGACTCGGCCTACTGGTGCCATGATAGATATGTATCGGCCCGGTAGGTCGAGTCTGTAGCAGATGCTCCAAGGTCGCCAGCAACGCTTCCGGTTTCTTCTTACTGCTCGAGGACTTAGGCACGTCAGTCGTGCGAACTTTATTTTCGCTCTGATGCGCTTCGAGCTGGTCTTTGTACTTCGACTCCGACAGAGAAGCCGTCAGCTTTTGCACTTCGAGCCTCAGTTTCGCCAAGTCACTCGCCTCAGAGTTATTTTGATTAACTCCAGGCAGCCTTTTGTCGTTGTTCCATTTTTGTGAGTTGTACATCGTCTTCAACGACTCCTTAAACATCTCCTCAGCATAATTCTGCAGGTCCGAGGCTAGCTTCGGTTTCAAAATTAGCTCGTTTTGCGCCGTAAACGACGGCTTGAAGAAGTTCCCTCCAGGCATGACAGGTACCAGATTCAGACCCTGTCGGACAGGTTCATTGGGTGGCGATTTATTGTTGAGAGCGTGCTGATTTTTTATGATATCGACATTGGGAACGAAGTTGATGGGATTATACATCGGTCGTTCCTGATTCTGCGCCGTTTTAAGGTCCACCGTGCCAAAATGCTTAGCTTTGGTGCCGGTTTCCGTCAAGGAGTCCACGTAATTCTGAAGATTGATGGTTTGCGGAGTGATCGGGCCAATCGTACTGAAGATCGGAATAGGCGTTGTCAAGACAGTCGCCGGATAATGCAATGTATCAAACGTGTTCACGGTCGTGTCAATCGGGCTCGGCTTGATGTTAGGATTCACAATCTCAACATTCTTAGTGCCCACGTTCGGCAGATGCGCGTTCACGCTGTTCGAGTGGCCGACCACGTTGTCGGCGGTTTGTAAAGTAACGCTCGGTCTGTTGTTCTTCAACAGTTGCGCTCTGTTTAACTGCATCTGCAACTGTTGTACAGCATCTTCAGCGCCGTTGCCTTGCAACTTGACGTATTGTTGAATGTTCGTAGCTATGCCGCTTAGAGTTGGATTGGGCTGCAGTATAGTCGGCACTACCTGATTCGCTTGAAAGTACGTCTTCGTTTTCGGCGTCATATCGATGTGTTTCACCACTTGGTAGCCTTCCTCTTGAGGTTTGGTAACTTGCTGAGTATTATGCAAATAATACGAGTTGATGTTGGTCGCCTTTTGTTCGTTTTGGCCGACAGCCAGGCTCGCGGTAGCCAGAAGGTTCCCGCCGGAAGCAGTGTACGTGTTTTTCTTGCTCTGTGACTCCACGGGCAACATGTTGATTCTGGTTTCCGGTATCGCCTGGCTAGATAGCAACGTGGGTGTCGGCAGAGTTTGCATCTGCAAGTTGCCGTGGTTCATCAAATTCTGACCTTGCAATCCGTGAGGGTTTACTTGGATCTGGTACCCCGTGTTGGCTTGAACCGGCGTCTGTATGAAACTCGGGAACGTCTGGACGGTCGGTTGCGGTACTAACAGTTGCTGTACACCGGTATGCACTTGATTAATCGGTACATGCTGGACAACTGTGGTGGGAGTCGGTGTTACAGCGAAAGCAGTTCGCGGTGTCACATTACTCTGGACGTTTTGAAGTGGTATACTCTGCAGTGTCGGGGTCAGGCTAGACGTGAGGGTAAAAACTGGTGCTATAGTGCTCGGCAGATAGGACGTTCTCACCGTGTCCGCGACCTTGTTCTGTCCACTCGACTGAGAAAGCACGACAGTGTGCATGGGATTTTGGAAGGAGCTCTGTCCGACAATGATGTCGGGTACAGACGTGGACACACCTAGGTTCGCTGTGTTCACCAAATTCTTCGATATCGCCAGATTTTGACCGAGGATTGACGGCGGTGTGCTCAAAAGAGGAGTGCTCGTGGTGTACGTGCCGATTGGCGAAGCGGTCACCATATTCTGTAGGAGCGCGTTGGAGATATCGAAGCCTTGGCTGTTACCCAGCGCGGTTGCATGGTCAAAATTCGTCACAGGCACGAAGTTAACTTTAAGAGGAAAGACATATTTCGGCTTCTCCATTTGATCGAGCTCGATTCCGTTGGAATGAGAAATCTCGAGACTCGGCGATATCTGACTCCACGTGTTGATGTTCTTCGGCCTGGAACCATGTTGCACCTTGGTGTTCTTAATTTCTGTGTCACTGACTCTGATATCGTGCCTGACGTCTTCGACGCTCTCCTCCTGAAGATTTATGCTGGCGTCATTGGTCCATGGATTCGCTTTCACTCTGTGTCGCTGCGATTTCAGTCTGGAGGAGTTGTAATTATGATTGTTTTGCTCCTCGGCGTTGTTAGCCAGCGTGCCTCGATGTTCCTTCGGAAGCTTCCTGGAAGAGTCAGAGTACGGAGGGCGTCTTCGATTCTTTTGCACTCTTCTTGGCCGCTCGATGTACTCGGAATAATCCGAGCTCTCGTCCGATAAATTCCTCGAATCTTCTGTGCGATGATAACTGCGCTGTCTATTATCGTTGTAAGGGTCGTAGTGATTCGACGTCTCCGACGAACTGGAGGACTCTAAATTCCTCGAAGTTTTATAATCGTTGTCGCTATTGTGCAACTGGTTGTTAAACTCCATCTTGTAGGTGCTCGGCTCGGCGACCACAACCGGCTTGGAGAATTTTTGGCGTGGCTTCGATGATTCCGCTACATTGTCATAAGTTCCGCCTGAGGGATTGCTGTGCGTGAGTTCGTTGACCTCGTAATTCGTCCTTGATGAGGACGGGAACGCCGCTACATTATGTCTGACAGCGCTCTGCCCGTGACCGTTGTAGTTCGCGGCATTCTGCTGGTGATAATTGCCGGAGACTTTCTCCGCTTCGTAAGTAAGTTTCTTCATGTCTTGCGTGTCACTGTATGAGTGGTACTGATTATACGGATCTTTATTTTTAGTTTTCTGTGGCTGCCTATAATTGTGCACGTAGCTTTCGATTCTTTTCCCCCTTTCTCCGTTTGCAAGCCCCGAAGAAGTCTCGTCCGGCTGGCTGTCGATTTCGGTGTTCACCGTGCTGCGCAGGTTCTCATAAAAGTCCTGGTAATTGGCCACCGCGGGAGTGTCGTTGTTGACCTTTAGCAGCTCAAACTCATTCGGCTTTTCCTGCAAATCGAAAGATCTGCGATTCGTCAGCGATCCAGGAAAATTCAGAAAGATCCTCGCTTCCGAGGAGTACACTAAGTCTTCTTCGAGCTTTTTTGGCTTCGTGGTCGAGCTATCTCGAGCACTTACAGCGTTTGTCGCGTTGCTGTCTTCGGACTGGTCATCCTGCTCTTCGAGATTATCAGTCTGGAGTGACGAAGAGTCTGATTCGTCGTACGACGGAGTGTTCGTGGGTATTATGGGTACAAAACCATTGGAATTTTCATAGTGTACCGTCGCACCTATTGAGGATGGAACACTCGGGAGTTGTTCTTCGAGACTCTTCGAAGACGCATTCGAATATCTCACGGCATGCACCATGTTCTCTGATGCAGTTGCGAGCTGATCGAAAATCTCTTCTCCATTCATGTCGGTGTCCTCCGTGCATCTCGCTTGTGGCCAACTAAGAAACAGCAATACCACCTACGGAGATTAAAAATAACGATTAAAAGCCGCGGGACACATGTAAAATAAAATATAAAAAAGGCATAACTAATTTTTTTCTTTATGTAGAATATATTTTAACTAAGATTACATTTTATTAGAAAAGTAGTTTTTATCAGAAAGACATATGCGACGTTATTTAACTAATATTAGCATGTACTCAACATTAATTAACGATATGTACGACGCAAAATTACCATAAGCATGCGTAAGATTTTACAAATATATCTCCAGAATATCGCAAGTTTTACTAAAGAAGAAAGCGACATATGCATTGCAAAGTTTGGATAAGCGATGCATGATAGTAAATAGTGATAATTGCTGTTTCGTCAAGGAGATGACCTAGAAAAGAAAAGCAGACTAGAAAAGTAAAATGCGAGCGTGTGCGAAATAAGGACTGGATGTGCACGGAAGCAAATCTTCGTAGACTTTCTCACTGACGCACGAGCACTCGAGTCTGTTTGACAGTAATGGGTCCCCATACAAGCGTATCGTTAATTTCACCATTTTGGGGGACAAAAGAGATTTGTGAAGCACAAAATGCAATTGTGTGTATTATGAATGACTGTTTCTTTGTAATATGCAGAAATGCAAGTGCCTAACACAAAAGGCTCCGACCGTTTAGAGAGTGTCGGTGAAAAGTAATTGGAGAGAAAACTTAGCCAATTTGAACTATGTAATTCCTCGTGCCTACCGTTAAAAAAGTCGGTCGAACTTGTCGATTGGAATGAACATCATTAAAGTACACGTTTTTATGTAGTCGGTAGCAATTTTATCGATCGGATTTCTAATCGCACCGGAAGGTAAATTCCGGGATGCACGGTGATTTTTCCGTAATTCGTAATATAATTTCAATATGATTTCGCATGTACTTTATTTTCCTCATAAATAAATAATTAATTTCCTTAATTAAAATATTGATAATCATAATGATGCTGCATAATGTTATGAAAATTATTTATATCAAAATATTTTTGTCAAAATAATCAGTTTCTTAAAAATAATTTTAATAAAATTATTGTTTTTCATATATGTGTGTCAATGTAATATTCTCAGACAAATGATTCAAATTAGTTTTAAGATAATTTAAGATAATATTGAAACTGCGACTTGGATGAAATTTTATCTTATTATAAACTTAAGCAGGCAGAATTTTTTAAACCAAGCTATTAATTGTAAGCTTACACAAACTGTTTCTAGTTAAACTTATTATTGAAATAAATACCATTGTTAAACTGCAGGCAATATTTATGAATTAATAAAATATTCATAATAAGAAAAACACACATGAAATTATTTTACATATATAATTAACTTATTCAGTAGTGATTTAAAATAACTGCGTGATTCATAAAAAAAGCGGCTTTTTATATATATTTAGATTTAAATTTTATATATTAGATTTAGATTACTTCTCTTTATTGTTATTCTCTCTGAAAATTTTTGAAAAATAAAATATAATATATACCTAATTTTTATTAGCATTTGTCTTCAGTACAAAAATACAGTTTAAATAAATAAAAAATAAATTGAATTTATATATAAATTTAATTAAAGTTTATACATAAATTTTAAATTTTACTACGAAATTTTTTCGAGAATATCACTTAAGATATTAAACGACTAAAAATAGATGTTAATATGCTTTCTTCTTTATGTAATATTTGTGTAATGCAATGTTTATGTCTGAAAATATTTGGCACCGTTCTGCATACATGGAGAAAATATATTATTATATGGAAAAAAACATTTGAATTAAACAAATTAAATAAAATATGAATGAAATAAGAAATTCCAGTTGAAGTTATTAGAATTATGTTTATGTTAACTAGAAATATTGTTAACTTGAACGAAATTCTGATAAGTTCAACGGAAATATCTGGCTCATTCATATTTCACCAGAAATTTTTTTAATTCGAATGAACCTTTTTTCTGTGTATTAATTGCAATTCTTATGACATGACATGACATTCGTCTCGCGCCCCGAGTTAATAAATTTACATTAAATTTTTAGTATATATATTTCTTTTCTCAATTTATCCGCACACCAGTCAAAACAGCCATTTGATTTAGCCACCGCATAATAGACGACTGCACTCTTTCACAAAATACACACATACACACACTTCTCAATCCAAATACTTACATAATAAAAAATCATTTTTGCCGAAAATGCGTTGACTTGTTGTCCGAAAATCCGAAAACACAATTAGAAAGAATGTCACACTATACTCCACGTAAACCACTGACTGCGACCATCCGCGCCTCGTATCCTCGCCTCGAATAATCCGAAGGACCCTGCGTGGTGAGCTTCCACGCGAGAACTGAGCCACATAGTAGATACGCGATTTTCTTTATACAGTCTGGTGGCCAAGTGAAAAATATCGTTCTAAATATTATCCTATAGACTACACAGCCGCATGGATACTTTCATTCGTGACACGCGAGCGCGCCCGGGGAAATGTTGTCCAACCGTATCACAGTATGCATCCACACTCGTCATTACTATGGAACTCGAGCAGCGGAATCACCATGTACGGAAGTAGAGATCCGCCACATCTTGCCGCGGCTCATGTCCCATAAAACCCTCATTTCGAGTCAAAATCGCTTGTTTCGTGATCGCGCGAATGCGCGACGGACGCGCGTCGTAAAGCCACGCGGCAATTTTCCATCTCGCGAGATACATCGCCGGACGTTTTCTAGCCAGCAAAACTGAACGCACCCGGGGATGCGCCCAGGGACTGTAGCATAACGTTACCCCGTTTGCGACCGTATCGATTACGAGTCGCGCTTCCGGTGCTTCGCAGCCTCCGCACTCTCCATGTCTCCGATTGCGTCGGAATGTGGCGGATTCGGCTCGCTACTCGACCAGTACTTTTTCCACCGTGGCTTTATGCGCTCTAGAACACACGCATTATGCCTAGTGTGCCTACTCCTCCCGGTCCGCGCCGCAGCGTGGAAACGAAGGTGCACGTCCGTGTGTAACGAACACGAGCCGATCTTTTCCCTGCGTGTAGTTCCTCGGGTGTTCAGTTTAATGCCTTGAGCCTAATTGCCGTGCCGCGCTGGAACGTAGATATCATCGGGACTTCTCGTTGTGAAAACGTGGAATTAACACCGCTGCCATGACTAGAGCGGGTTAAAACATTCCTCTCTTCTTTTTTTCTTTTTTTTTTTCCTCACGTTCCAGCCAGACAATTAACGCTAATTGCTCGGTTCAACGGCACCGGTCACATCGATATATATCTCCAAACACGCGCGCCCACGCGTGCGCATCTTCTTATTAATTCGAGTATTATACTCTGATGCGCGCATAACGCGCGCACATGCACGCATACGTGCACTGGCACTCGCAAGAGAGCGTTTACTCGTTCTCCGTACCGAGTAAAATGCGTAATTGCGCTCGATGATCGCTGATGTGCAACTCGTGAATCGATAACAATTTATGTTAAAACGGAAACTTTTACTTTGCTTATATGTGCATATATATCATAATATTATCGGGAAAAGTTAGTAAGCGCACTCTAGTAGAAAATGCGTTTACCAACTTTTCCTAATAAATTGATGATACGTATGTACGCCATTAAAAACCCGGATAGGAATTTAAAAGAGGGCTTGTAAAGGCCCTAGATAGTTTTTCCCCATTTCTGTCCAGGCGCCATTCAGACAAGCCCGAATAGGCCCTGTATAGAGATGTAAGGTCCGATCTGCAATAAATGGAGTAAGGAGTAGGAGTAGGAGTAAGACGAAATGAAAATAATTTATTCGCTTATTCCCTTACTCCAGCTCCTTACTTCAGCTGTTACTCCATGTGATGTAGACGGGCAAACTTTATTGTAAATCGGGTCTAAGCGAAATTATTTCCATTTCGTCTTACTTCTACTCCTACTCCTTACTCCATCTATTGTAGATCGCTTTTGTAAGTCAGGGCCCAATTTGTAAATCTGACGAGGCCCTATTCTGTCACGCCGATGTAGACCCTATCTGAACACAGATAGCTACGTTCCATCCACTCTAAGTAAATGGCTACGTTCCATTCACTCTAGAAAAAAATATTCTTTTCTGTATGAATATGTACTATTTTTTTCTAATAGAAACTATTCGTAAAGATCACAGCGCTTGCTGATTTTATTTGGAAACTTTAGATTACTTGATTCCAATGCTACACCACATTTAAAAATTCTCACTAACACTGGTGAGAACTCGAACCTGGAACCTGCCTGAGGTACCTCTGGATTATGAATTTGTTGCCTTAGACACTACGCTACTTTTTCAATCGACATAATCGTCTTACATTTTGTCCATATGTGTTGTGATTAACACAGTAATATAATTTTTTTTATAATATAACCTAATAAAATGATATAATTGTAATAAAAATTATATTTTTCGTACTTTTATTGTTAATTTAACTCTTAGCTAATGAGGTGAGGTCTACAAAATCCCGCATTTCCATTTCGTTATTTTTAAATGTTTATAGTAAAATTTTTGTTTGTTGATTGTTATTAAATAAATAAAATTATGAAAGACTATAAACTTTGAGTAATTATAAAGGAGTACAATTAAAAGTAGGAGAAATCCACCTTACCATATATAAGATTTCATTAAATTAATTAAATTTATATATAAATATATAAATCAACACTTATTATAAGCGATTTCTGAAATATTTTAGTCAAAAAGATTTTGATAAAATATTTTACAAATATTTCTAAATTATTTCAATGTTATATTTCAATATAATTTCCAAGTTATCTTTCAGAAAGCTTGCTGTGTGGAATTTTATGTGGACCCGCCTTATTTTGAAGAATGCTGTATTTTTGAGAACCATAGGTTCTTCTAATTATAGGTCCTTGAAAATTATAAGTACTTTGGTTTTACTTCAAACTTATGTGAATTTTACTTCAGTCTAAGACTGTAAACTAAAATTCTATAAGTCTTTAAACTATTTCAAAAATTGAACGAAACCCTGAATTATATAAGTACATGTCTTATTGTGTTGATGTCTACGGACATCCACATCTGTGCTTATTTTTGACCTATTTACGAATTTTCCTTTAGAAATCCTTTTGCTTGGCTATATGTAGGCACAACAGTGGTAGGCCTAGTTAGGAACATCTCCAATAGTGCCTATTCAGGTTCTGTTAAGAAAAGCCTAACGATGACAGGACTTATTAAGGGTATCCCCAACAGCGCCTATTCAGGGCTTGTTTAGGAAATTCTACTCAGAATTTGTAAGCCCTTTCTAGACTCAACGATGCCAAGCCTATTTAAGGACATGCCTATTTAGGCATTTACGGACTTGGAGCATGCCCCGATAAAATCCTACTTGGGAAGTGTAAAGCGTCCTGCGGAGTATTTCTCTTAATCTTTGGTTTGTTTGGACAATAATATTGTAAGATATATTTCTTGAAGGAATGCTGGAATCGAAAATTTTTACCAACAAAATATTGACTTCTTTCTGCAAAGAGTACATTACAAAGTTCGTCATTTCATCTCTTTAAGGTAGTTAATCATAAACTAATTTTTTAAGAATCTTATCTTACTTTTTAAGAAATATTTTTTTAAGAAGAATCTTTTTAAAAAGAAATTTTAACCGATATTAATCGAGACAAACAGGATCGATACGTATGTGCAATTAGAAAAAGGTTGACAATACAAAGATTGAAACTGAGATAATTGAAGTAAAAATTAGTACTATCTACGTATATCACAAGTACGAAAAGTCGACTTCCTACATCATGTTTTCAATTAAGTAGCAACTAATTGCTTTAACCAAAAACAAGAAGACGATAAAAGAGACTTGTGGAAATATTATAAAAAAATTATAATGTTGACTTTTTAATTTTCAAGAAATTGATATGTAAAGTAAACAATTTATGATAATAATTGAAGTATACGACAAATAATTGTAATAATTTTGTAATACTTTATGCATTATATTTCCTTCGGGGCCATTTGATTAAATATTTTATTAGAGATACAATGTTTAAGTAATCTTAAACATTTATAATTAATATATAAATACATAAAAGTGCGGAAAATATGGCAAAATAATGCAACATCACTGTTATTCTTCTAGTAACGTACATTAGTGTGTGTCTATCGGTATGTACGTTATATTTATAAACATGTGCCTAACACAGGTAATTCTAGCCCAAAGTATTAATATGTCAAAACGTCTGTATAGGTTTTTAAACATTATGTTTTGATTGATATTCTCTTGCTAGTATGAAAGCTGTATATCATAAATCATATCTATAAACACTTAACATATATATTAAGATATAACATATAGATATAACATATAGATTAGGAGATTTGTAGAAGTTTTTCGTGTTGTAACTACTACTCAAAATAACTTTCTAGCAATATTGTCGTGAAATAACTACCTTAAAGTGGGACAACACAAGATTATAGAGCTATGAAATCAGAGAAATAAACCAAGACAGAGAAGTTTATATTAGCAGTTCTATATGCAGGCTGATATTTCACTAAAATTTATGTAATTACGTAAAGTTTTTTTGTCTGCACATATAAACGCTATTATCCAACTCTCTGCACCGCATAGTACTTGCAATTAACTTTATTTAGTAAAATATGGCCATACATATCTAAAAGGGTAAAGCTTATTTTTACGATATAATATGATACTTTATAGATTAAAAACTTCATGGAGAAACAATTTTCAATTGTAAATATAATATGCAAAACATAGGATGCGAAACTTTTTAATAGATAAGAAGCACGAGCTATCGAAAGAATTATTTCCCCTCCAAATAATAATTAATTTTATTACATATTTCGGACACAAATAATAGAAACTTAATTTCTATTAAAAGAATCTTCTTTACTGGCATTTTTTATTGCTTACAATATGCAGTATACAAGTTATGATTACCTTAATTCTCGTAGAGGCCTTAAACGCTAAGATTTATAAGGTACCTTTCTGAAGTGTGGAAATTTGGCTAATTTTTAATAGGTACGCGTTCGCGAAGCACAAGTCTGCTTCGGTTACTACTGCTTTATCGAAAACGGTTGGCGTTATTAATCCCAACAGACTCCACAGGTTTTCAGTAAATCAGTAGCGCAGGTACTTATTGTAAACATAATAATACATTGCACAATCCCACATTAAATACTATCTCATATCGCTAATTATTATTGATTGTCGCCTTTCATTTTCTTAACTTGTTTCATGGCACGATGCGTCTCATACGCGAGACCGAAGTGATGATGTGTGCCATATTCAATGTAAATAATAATTATTTAATACTTTGTAGAGTTCGCATATTAGATATAAAAGTGCACAAAAGAAAAGATACTCTTAAAAAATATTCCGGGTATCATTAGTGATATCAGTGCCAGTAGCCAATGTCGTATCGTTACATAGATCTATCGTTCCCACTTAACTTTCATGCTCCTTCGTGTTGTCAATTATTTACTTATACAAATTTGTTATATTAATATGTATGTATTATGCTACAATTTCTTAAAAAAAAAAAAAAAAATATATATATATATATAAAAGTTAAAATAATGAATTTCTCACATTTTTTAGAAATCATCTATTTTTACAATCGCAATATATATGCTAACGTCTACTGATAACGTGATAATAAATTTTTAAAAGAACAATAATCTTTTTTTGCTCTTTCTGAAGCGCGCGAATTAAGTAACAGGACATGAAAGTTAAGATATCTATCCATAGCTTTCTACTTTATACCGATTACGTGCGATTCAGTTTTTGTCCCTGTAATTCGTGAATCTCGGATCCTCCACGATCTGCACGCTCTTCACTTTCGGCCTTGCCGCAGTGCGCTGACCATATTTCCCGCTAGAGAGACTATTCTCGGCATTCAAGTTGCTCGTCTCATAACTCGATCTACCAAGGTAAGATTCCGTTGGATTACCAATCAGATCTTGGCCAGCGTTTTGTGTCAATCGCGCCAGTTCTCGTAGGTGATTTATAGAAAACGAATTTTGATTTTTCGTGAGCTGATCATCGCCAAGATCATAATTAGTGGGCCGCGCTAATTCCTCGATACTGTTGGCATACTGAACGAGGTACTGCTGCAAGAGTGCCTTCAAGTTCACATTCGGTATGGACTTTGGTATAGGAGGTACGCCATCCACTCTTAAGATAATGACGGGTATCAAAGAGTTTCCAGCTTGTACAAAGGTGGGCTGCACGTTGAGGATGGACGCGGGATTCTTGATGTACTGCGAGATTGATGGATTATAGTTCAAAAGATCCGAGTATTGCAAGTTCGAGTAGCCCCCCAAATTCTTTCCGCCAGTGTTGGTCTTCTTAGACAGGTTAGTTGCAGCTGAAAACGCAGTTTTAAATTTTTATCACGCCCGTGATATGACCGAGAGATTGAGATCACATGTCACATTTTAAAAAATTTTGAAATTAAAACTTCTTAGACAACTACTCGAAATTGTTGTGATTGACTGTACAAACATGATAGAAACAACTTTTTCCTATGTTTTTATATTTGCAACAATCCTGCAAACCATATATATTTTTAAGTTGTCTACAAACTCAAGAATATTTCTTGATTAGTATATATATCTTGATTAGTAGTTGCAGGATTTTCATAAAAAAATCTTTATAACCGGCCCTTAAATAGTAGCCGACTTTATTTTGTTCATATGCTCGATTTCAGTCATTTTATTAATGAAACTTGCTTTTATGTTACCCAAAATAATGTAACATACATTTGCAAGTAAATAAGAATAATGTATCATACATTTCATTTTTCTTAATAACACGTCACTTAAGTTTATTCACTCACGATGAACAACGATTATAACACCAACTTTTAAGATGTTCCAAAATATTCCTAAATCAGTTGTCTTTATTTTGTAAGTGTAATATTACTCCAATTTTAATAAAACTTACAGGAGAAAATGCTTATGTTCTAAAGATAAACATTTTTTTTATTTTTTTCTACTACGTGAGTTCCTCTCTCACGATAAATACATAAAAAAGCATATGACTGATTTATCCTTTGGTTATCCTCCTAATTAAATTCAGTTTCTTCGATATATAAGAATCCCAAAATATAAGAAATATATGATTGTAATTTTTCTTAAAGGACTGATATACTACATACATTGATATAAATAAAATATGTACAGGAGAGTAAAAAGATATGATGCACATAATCAGAAATATTTAGTTATAAACAGTATAGTGGTATCAGCCTAAGTATAATTATATTAACAATATTCTAGGCAAAAATAAAAACCGAAAGTTGGTGTTTCAAATATTTATCAATGTTATAAAAATAATAATGTTTGACAGTACGCGCCGAATAAGATATCCCAGTTTTTGTACATCAACGTACGAATTGAATCAACTTTCTATGTCAAACCGACTCTGATTTCCAATTTATTAATATTAATTAGTCTTTCTTATAACTAACTCCACGATTTCGCGCAATTAAAACGAATTAAATGATATGTAAACATAAAGAGTTAATTAATATTAATATTAAAAATTGAGAATCAAGGTCGGTTTGACATGGAAAATTGATTCACCGTGTATTTTTATAGATACTGAAAAACCTATTCAATGCGTGAGTTAACAGTGTCAAACATTATTATTCTCCCAATATTTATAAATATTCACTCCAATATCAGTGTTTGATTTTTATTTTCCTAGAATGTTCTTGATATAGTTGTATATTTCGAGAGCCTGTATATATATAACCATCATAATTTTCTTTACGTGATGGTAATTGATATCTTTGCGTGATGGTGCGTATAATTGATATAACTGAGGTATTACTACTTCACTGAGAGAAATTTCCGATAAAAAATTAATAAACGGATATTTCCAATCAAAATACCAATGAATTTTTATACCCGGTCTGGATATCCGATTAAATTTAATTGAATACTTCCGGTCATAATGGCATTTCATTAGATAAACCAATAAAAAATTATGAACCGATATTTCTCATCGGATGTTTCTTGATCGGATACAAAAATTCATCGATATCTGTGATCGAAAATATCCGTTTGTTAATCAATGTAGTTGATTTGATTTGTGGCAACCAAAAGTTAGTTGGGATGACATTTATTGTGGATTCTGATTGGAGCAATCAGATACTATCACTGATAACTCAGTGATAATTCTATGGTATTAGTTATGTGCAATCACATGAGCAGTTGTTCCGTATTTTGTTATTAATGTAGTTGGTATAATCAGATTTATGAGTCAGCCAACCACACTGTTTTTTCTGTGCATTCGTAATAACTTGTATAACTCATAATACGATGAAACATAAAATACGAATAACTGTATTACCTGTCTGGGCGAAGAAAGTAGTGGATGTCGTGCCAGGAGTACTCTGTGTGGTACGAGAGTCGGTGTACTCTGGATTCGGACTGTTTACCATGTACCTCGAGATAGGACGAGGCACCGTCGATTCATATCGACCCTTCTTCCTATTCATCCTGAAGGAGTTTCTCGGTGGCGAAGGAGTTGTCGAAGTGATCGTATACGCGGGCGACACTCCGCTACCTGCTTTGGCCTGTTGCGCAACAATCTGCTTTTGTCCTAGGAGGTTCTGGTAGCCCAGCCTATACACTTGCTGCTGCGGTAATCTCGATAGAGATTCAGCTGAGATGAAGGGACTCGGCGGCGCGCTACTTTCCGGCGCCATCGGGAATTGCACGGGACCCTGAGAAAGCACGCTGTTCTCCGTGGAGACAGATTCATAAATAGACGATGTTTCCTGAGACTTGGCAGCTTGTAAGGCCGCTAATGACGGGTACTCCGAGTACGTTTCATACGTCATAGGCGGGACGTCGGATACCCTGCCGTCTGGGTACTTCCAGAATATCTTGTTCTCGTACCTAACGCCATTTTCCACCGTGTATCTAGGCAGATTAGGGAACGGACTAGCGCCTTCCGCATAATCAGATACATCCGTGGGTCCAGAAGCAGTTGGTTCCACCGCGTTCAAGCCTGGTCGAGCGTAACTCCGAGGACTCGTCCTCGCCTGAACGTCTACGTTCTTTAGGAAAGTGACGCCCTCGGGATTGGGTGTCGAAGACTCCGCTATACCTTGCGCCGTTCTGGAATATCCCTGCAAGTTTATCGTTTGTTGGCTACCTTGTCCTAAGTATCTCTGAGAGTGCTCTTCAGTTTCGTACATCGTTGGGCTCGGTGTGACATAAGTGTATGCGCTTGGGGTGGAGGCCGTGTAACTCTGCGGGCTCGGAGTAACGTAATTTGTCTCTTCCGTAGGACTGTACACCAAGGATTGTGATGTAGTTGAGGCATATACGCCGTTTCGGTAGTCTTCGTTCGAGTAAGTCTCGCCGGAGGGTCTTATGGTCGAAGAATATCCTTGGTAAGGCTCAGAATTGGATGTTTTCGTCAATTTTGTCCGCAGTCCGAATATCGATTGAGACTTCGCCGCGGGTATATAATATTGAAAGGTATGACTTCGTAGATGGGCCGCTGAATCGATCGGGCTGGCCCTGAAGGACTCTCGCTGCCTGGAGTTCTCGTGCGATTCGGAGATCGGTTTCTGATTCGACTGTACTCTCTCAATGATGGTCCTAGGAAGGAACGGACTGATGGACTCCTCTATGCTTACGGTGGTTCCGGTTTTCCCGGCGGGAAAGTAGTAATTATATTTCCGCGGGGAGTGCAATGAGTTCCGGTCGAAGCCGTAACCAAGACCATTGTTTACTGTACGCTTCGACTTCTCATCGGCAGTCGCGTTATCGTTGGTCGTGTCATTATCGAAATCCAGAAGTATTAACGGAGGTAAGATCGGCAAGCTCCGCTCGGCGTCGGCCAGTTCCTCTTCCGTACTACCGCCACCTGCATCGTCGATAACGGGACGTTCGATAGCGAGGGAGTCGTTCACCTTGATCTCTCTGTTTCCGGCGTTTTCCGCGTAGCAGAGTCCGAGCACCAGTAGGAATGCGGCAATCTGAAAGTCAGGGGCACGTGTAAGAAATCGCGCCGAGACGATGTAACAATGTGTTGGTCATCGATCTCGATGCCCCGTTAACGGCGATCGCACTTTCACTTCCCTTCCCTCTTTGGCGAATGCATATGATCGTTTCGACGTGTGCACGAAGAAATCTGCTTGAATTATTCCGCTTGAATTTGCCCGTAATGAAATATGTCTTGAGAAGCGTATCGGTTGGATTTATGTTATTTACCGATATCCTTTGGACGATAATCCGATGGTATGTGCAGTCAAGAACACAATTGCGACCTTGTAAGGGAATCGTTCGAAGTAAAAGAGAAGGCGAGTTATTCCTGTAGGGTCACAGTCAAGTGTGTCGGTCAGCATCGTTAAAACGAGTTTTATTCGTCGTGCACTTGCGATTTTCACCGCTTTCTTTAAACGCGTCGTACTCCGTAGATGGCAATACGTAACTGAAAATATCGCTCTCCGTTTGAACAGTCAAGGCAAACGACATAAACAGAAAGTGCAAGAGAATTTTCTAACTAATTTTTAAGACTTTATTGTAACTCTAAAACCTTAGAAAGTGATGTGAACACTAAACATAAATAAATTTTATATTATCTAACATATCCTTTTTTTACTTATAATTTCCGGGGAAAATCATCGAGATTTACTAATTTTTTCATCTAGATAGAAATTGCTGAGGAATATAATGCTATTAATATTTTTACAACTCAATGAAATTAAGAAAAGTTTTAATAGAGTGACAAAACATATATTTTAAGAATGATAACTTTTAAAAAGTTAATCTGGATAAATTTTATCCAAGTTTAGGGTCATAAGTTTAATAAAATTTTAATATTTTATATAATTTTAATTCATATAAATTTTTATAAATTTTAATATATTTTCAGAAATATGTATGCAGTATATGTGAAGAGAAGTACACGTGTGTTAAGTTGTAAATATATATTAAATTTGACATTTTTTAAGTGGACTTTGTAAATGAACACGCACGCGCGCGCATACACACACACACATATAAAGAAAGTGCGATAAAAGCGATCTTATCGTAGTTATAAATTACAACGACGTAAATTAAGAAAAGTTTTAATAGAATGACAAAACATATATTTTTAAGAATGATAACTTTTAAAAAGTTAATCTGGATAAATTTTATCCAAGTTTAGGGTCATAAGTTTAATAAAATTTTAATATTTTATATAATTTTAATTCATATAAATTTTTATAAATTTTAATATATTTTCAGAAATATGTATGCAGTATATGTGAAGAGAAGTACACGTGTGTTAAGTTGTAAATATATATTAAATTTGACATTTTTTAAGTGGACTTTGTAAATGAACACGCACGCGCGCGCATACACACACACACATATAAAGAAAGTGCGATAAAAGCGATCTTATTGTAGTTATAAATTACAACGACGTAAATTTAATGTTTACAGTTTCTCTCGCGTTCAATAAAATTCAGATTGATATATCGCGTTATATTTTTGTAAGAATTAGATCAATCAACTTTTTGCTTATATTTCTTTCAAAAAGATATAAAAAAATTTGATATCTCTAATTAAGCGCCAGATCCTATCAAATCATAATTCAGACATTAATAAGATGATGAATATGTAACAGTTGACGCGGATAAAAATATGTGTCGAGAGTAATTGATTGTAATCCGTCGTCAGCATGTGGATTAATCAAAATTAATGGCGTATATATACAGACACAAGTAGCAGCGCGAATCCCGTGTCGCAATTGAAATGTCAAATTTCACGAAGATCTTAAACTGTTACGTTGGCACAAAACCGCTAGTTACCTAATGCGTGAAAAAGTGCGATCGGATCCTCACGATTACGAATTGGGAGATGCGTGGCTCATCCTCGAGGACTTTCACTGACTTACTCAAGAGCATCTGCCGCGACTACTTTATCTTCGTGGTAAGTGAAAAATCCGAAACACTTTCACCGCAATTACGTCCGGTCGAGTCCAGGAAGCGACCGGCAGTGAAAAAAAAATATTTTTTTTGGAGCGGCAACGAAAAGCTGCGTTGCACACGTGTACGCGTGACATGTTACTGGGAATTTGCGTTACAATTTTTCCCGGGGATTTTCAGTATGAAGACTTCAATCGGTGAGATTATTAGATTTACGTGGAACAGCTGCAACGGAAGTGCCGCGCAATCAATTCTGCCAATAATATGTTATTAATATTAAAGTCAATACACAGCCGTTAGATTTCTAGTTACCCAAATTATAGCTATAAAAGTTATTTATGATGACTTTTATGTTTTTACTCTCTCGATATTAGGGATTCGTCATTATAATCATAAAATATTTTAGACGTTGTTAGTAAAAAGTGTGTTTGTATCAGTTAATACAAAAACTATTATCCCTGTCAATTATGTTTGTCAACAATTTTCATAGAAGCATAGGACACGAGTAAACGATGTAATTATAAAGAAGAAACGCTGAAAAGTGTAATACATTATGTATTATATTCTGCATATCAGGTCCGTCACAACAAAATTTAAGAAAATGGAATAAATTTAAAAAAACAAGCAATACATTAATAACAATATTTGATAAAAATATTAATAAACTCTAACATAAAGATTTTTCATGTTTCGCTAAATTTTCCAAACATAATTTCTGACAGCTCAGAATACATAATCGAAATGTAATACATTATAAACTAAAAATTAAGTACATTATTAGTTAATGAGACACGGGAAGTGGATTCGGAGGAAAGAGGAGATCGCACAAGACACCAAATATATAGAAATAATCACAAAGTAATATTAATTCGATTACTTACATGCATCCTAGTAAGACTCATGACGGCCGACCTTAAACCTGCTGGCTTGGCGGACTTGTCGTGTATGTTTGGTACTGATGAAGCTGAGGCCAGAACATCCCACCTTATATGCCCTCGCTTCTGGTGTGAGAAGGACACCATCATTATAGTTTCACCACTGCGAGACGAACGCTATTCGCGTTCGATACGGGAAGACACCTGCCAGTAGCGTAGCGCTGTTTGACAGGTCGACTCTTGATCGCACGAGCTTTCTTGCATTACGCAAATGAACATGTAAGTATGTTTCACGCTATAATTCGAGCTGAACGTTAATTTCATATCTATATACACGTTCTAATCATCATGAATAATAAGATTGTTGTTATGTGTAATTAAAATTTTGATGAAATATTACTGGGTACTATCTAGCAACTTCCTCAAGAATGTGTTACATTTTACACGACATATTAGCATAAACTTGAAAGTATAATATGCAAAAGTACATAAATATTCCGTTTCAGCTGAAAATATCATGGAGCTTCTACACTATATTTTAACAAATTATACAGTTTTTGCAAAAGAGCATCTCGTGTATAATGTGGCTAATGACAAAGTTTCGGAGCAGCAATCAGAATTTCAAATGATCAATTCCGCCTTCCTACACCGTTGGGCTCATCACCGTAGCATCAGCTTTCTCGTGTGGACTCTTCGTTGATATAGCGCGCTCGCATTAGTACATAACTTACATGCGTATGCTTCTTGACATTAGGCGCACACATACACTATATACGTCTCATAGTGCCCAGCTTCCTGATGTCAACGATTCAGTCCCAATATAAGTCGTAAATTATGTCACTACTAATCAGAGATTTTAAATGAGTTTATGAAACGCTTAATCGCTGATAAGTAATTTCGTCATTTCTACGTACGCAACGCTGCTATTGGCAAAAATTTCAAAGCTATTCAAACTGCAACATCTACGCTTAGTGTATCTTAATGGATAATATATCATCCGTTTCGTAACATTAAGAAAGATGTAAGAGCACGACATCGTCGTTCACCGGCTACAATCTATGAAAAGATAAATGTTTTAGATCTCTCTATCGTACTATTCAGTCTCTCAACTTGATCGGATTAATCGACGCTTTTGCAATCTTAGTACAAGTGATGAAGCTCTCAATGAATTAGATATAGATACAGCTTGAATGGATTAGAATCATCGGTACAATTTATAGAAAAAGTTCTCTTTAAAATTTTGTAATAATGTTAGAAAATACCTCGGTTTTTGCTGAAATAAATAATTTGTCGCAGAGAATGTGAAAATATAAAAAAGATTCATATATAAAAAAATATATACAAGAGTTAAATATAATGAAAAAATATTCTTTTTTTCAGAGAGAGAGAGAGAGAGAAGAACAGAAAAGAAAAAATGGGAGAACCTCCATCCTTTTTTTTCTACAGGATATATTGAAGCATTTTCTTTCAATGTGTTATTACTCTATGTGTGAAAGAACTATAGTGCCAAATGAAATATTTAAGTTATATTTATGCAATTCAATAGAATCTTCAATTAAGAAATCTATAATTATATTTTATTTATGATAAAATTATTCTGATATTGTTAGATAAAAAATAAGTGGAAAAATATATAAAATAACAAATATAAAAATATAATGATATATTAAAAAAGTAATACGTTCATATTATATAATTTTAAAATATTCTTCCTCTCCAAAATCGATTTTTATATTTCAACGTGCGATTCTTTTTGCCAAGATGTACTAGTTAAAAGTTATGAATTTAAAAAGTATAGAAGAACAGAATATACAGGTCTGTGGAAAAAAATAAAGGATAAACGTTATTTGATAATTATTGGTGGTTTTTATATAATTTTGTACGCTAAATACGAATCTGTCCGTAAAATGTGCCTAGCACGTTAGGATTTCGAGATATTCTAACCTAAAGATGCTAAGATGACCGTTTCTTGTCATTTTATTCCATTTAAAATTTCGAATTTTATATTTTTCGGTTTACAACTCATAATTTGCAACCTAAAAACTTTACACACAAAATTCAAGGAAATAAATACGATATAGCGTTCAATATTGGAAAGGATCAATATGCTGTTCAGGAACATGGATTTTGTTAACACACATTCATTTTAATGTTATATGTAGTTGACTATGCTGAAGACCAACTATATACATTTCTGTAGGTTTTTTCATATAGAATTCAAATCTGTTGGCTAAATGTACGAATAGTTAAACGTTTTTATAGTTTTTCTAGCCTTAAAATGACAAAAAACGTCCATTTTAGCACTTTTAAGTTAGAATATCTCAGAATCCTGACGTGCTAGGCACATTTTATAGACAGATTCGTATTCAATGCACAAAATTGCATAGGAAAACACTATTATTTTTCAAAAGATCAAATCTCGCAAACCTGTGTTATATTATTAATCCTTCGGAGCTATACATTTTATTCCCTAGAATTTTTTTCAAATTTAAGGGAGGCATATAAGGGCTTTCAGAGTCCTTAATAACGAATTTGAAATCAGAAAGTCAAAATTCTAAATGTTAATTCCAATATTGCGACTATAAATTTTTTAAATTAATAATCTTGCTTTTAGCATTATCTGAAAATAACGACAACATTTCTTTGATGTGAAGAGAAAATACATTTGCGATACAGTCAAAAACATTTTGCAGAAAAAATATTACTAATATTTCAATAATTTATTATAAAAAATAAAACTTACAGAACATTAAAAAAGAAAAGTAAAATAGTGTTAATTATTTTAAATAAACTGATCATGTTTTAATGTCGATTCGTAATAGTCAGTCTTAAATTGATTGTTTTTAATGTGCCCTTTTCACTTATTTGTTTATAATTAATAATTAAGTGTTAAAATTATTTTATAGTTATTTTTAGTTATCTATGTTTATAAAAATATATAGTAATAATATAAAAAATCGACTATCTCTGTCGATAAAAAATTAGTTAGAAATAAAGAATAAAGATAAAAAACCAAAAATAAAGAAAAAATAGTTGAAATACTAATATCTCCTCGCCCCCTCCCTATAATATTTAAAGAGTTAATAGAACTATTGATACATTTTTATCAGTTTTTTTACACAGAGGTTATAAAAAAAGGAACTACTAGTTATACTTTTATTTAAAGTTTTATTGTAAAATCGTAAACAAGTACGCCACTTATTGGACGCGTCTCTAGAAACGTAAAAGAGAACAGTATAGAATTTCCATAATCTTCGATGAAAGACTAGATGCGACGATGTCGCCGGTCTCGAAATTCGGACAGCGCATCTTCGATATTGTCCACGTATGCCTCGGTTGTCGTAATCGCTAGTAATTCAATTCTCGTGTACTGTACTGACCCTTGTGTATGACATTCGTCAATCGTCACGCCGCTTGCGGCGGTCTTAGTTACTCGGATTTGCGCTTCTTGAGCGCAAAATTCACTTTCGACGGGAGAAAACCCCCCTCCAATTTGATCGGCCTTTCTCTGTACCTGCAATAATAGTTATGGCAGGTAAGTATAGTACTGAGACGTCTTTAAATACGCCTCGTCGCTCTACTCATTACTATACCTGGCACTATCCTGGGACGCGATGATTTTGCTCGGAATATACGTATCAAGAAGTGACTTGGGTTCCGAGGGCAAGGAATCTTTCACTTGTAAGGATTCCTCATTTTCATAGGGAACGGGCTCCAGTTGCGTAATACCGGATTTGAAATCCTGTGGTGGCAACTGTGGCGGTACGAAGTGAGTTTTGGGCTCATCGGGCACCTATTTAGAACAAATGTTGTATTCTAATTTTTGTGTCGTATTAACCTTAAATATAAAAAAATTAAATTCTAAATATAGGTAAATTTTACCCAAAATATTTTTATTTGCTCATTTTTATTCACTTCCAAAAAAATAATCGAAAATCAATATCTTTTTTAATCAGTGTAAGGAGCATCGGAAAATATGAATCGATTAATATTTTTGCGATTCAGTACAATTGAAAAAAGTTATAATAAAAAAAAATATATATGTGTATGTGTGTGTGTGTGTGTAAATGAAAGAAAGAAAGAGAGAAAGAAAAAGAAAGAAAGTCATAAGATATCATAAATGCATTTAACGTAATTTGATACAATTTCTGTATGATGTTTTAAACTTTCTACACTTTAAGACGTAATATATATGTTCTAAAGAAATGGATAATACAGAGAGCTATTAAAAGAAGAGTGCATAATCTTTATCTCATCACTTTTAAACTGAGTTAAGAAGATTATTTCTTTTTTAATTAATTTTAATTCGAGATATGTTTAATTATTTTATAAGAATCAGTGTACCATTATTCGCAAATAAAAACGAAACATTGCGTGTGAAAAATACATGCCATTCACGGCGTACGATATCGTGCAGTGAAGGAGCTAATTAAACTGTGTTAATTAGTCCGCTAACGATGTCGCACGTAATTATAATCCCGTGGACTAAAGCGTGAGTTATGTAAAACTATTATTTCCACTACAACTCGATGTTCCTAATAAATGCAACGTGATCACGTCAATTATAGGTCATGCTGCTAAAACGAAATGTCGACTGTGTAAAAATTTGTTCTTATCTAATTTATTTTTCTTATCTAATTTATTATCTAATTTATTTATTACCGCTGGAGTGAAATGTCGATTATGGAAAAATTCCCTCTGATCTAATTTACTTCGTTCAATGTCTATCTATCGTACAAACCTTGATATAGTCCTGTGGAAGTTCTTGTGGAAGTTCTTGGCTGACTTGTTCCTGCAGTACCTCTTTCGGCGCTTCATGTCCGATCGTCGGTGTAATGTACACTTGTTGCTGAGTTTGATATTGATTTACTTGACCACGAAGAGAATTTTCCTGAATGTACGCTGGTATGCGAGCGTAGAGATCACTGTAAGCGGCGGCGGGATCGCTATAAATTGCGCCGGGCTGCGTGTAAATTAATTGCTGCACGTATTGCGGCTGCGGGGGCGCGACGTAAGCTTGCGTGTACAACAATTTTTTTCCCTGAGCTAGCGGCTGCTGTGGTTGAACGTACAAGGGTAACACCGGCAAGGGAGACGAATTTAACTTTTTCGATGTGACTGGAAGTGTATAAGCCGATCCTTTCGTCACCTGAGACATTTATGATTATGTTATAAATAAGTTGTTCATATTAATATAGATATTTATGTAATAAGTATTATAGTTATTTGTTATTTGTATAAAGACAGAGTAAGAATTAGGAAAACTGCGCTTTCATTAGAAACACAGATTTACCTTGGACGTAAACGTTGCTGGTACGACCGTAGGATATGGATAGGGATAAGGCGTTTTGACAGGAGAAACCAATGGCTTCTGATTGTATACGGGGGTGTACACGGGGAAGGGAATTTGTGAAACCCCATTGTTCGGTAACTGATGTAACGAAGGTTGAATCGGTCCGGCACCTTTCGTACCCAAAACGGAATTAATATTTACATAAGGATAGTAAGAAAGTAGTTGTGTCGCTGGAATGTCGAGATAAACAGGTCCTGCAAACGAGAAAGTGGATTTAATATTCACGTCCGTATTTTCAATAATTAGCATAATTATATCAACATTCCACTTTCTTTAGAAAATTAAAGAGTTCTTAAGATTAACAGAAATTTCTCTCTGAATGTTAAATAATACATTAAATAATGTTTTTCAATTTCTCTTTCTTTATAGAATAATTTCATTATTTCGGAAATAAAAGTATTTATAACGTCATTTATCACAAAAAAAAAATAATATAACGAGAGTTGTAAGTTAAAATTGATAATAATTCGATAATTTTTTCTTATTATATTACCTTTGTTAACGGGTTTTATATACTTTTCCGTGACTGCTTTTTGTTGAACACTCTGGATGTGATTGCCTACTACTACTTCCGGTTGATAATTCAATTTTTGAGATTCAAAGGCGTTTGGTAAAACGTTTTTCGTCGGTACTTCCACTTGCTGTTGATATCCGTTATAATATTGTATTGGAGGAATATTTTGCGGCAGAATTTGGTTTTGCTGCTGATATTGTGCTTCGTGTACAGCGTATTGATTGGGTTGAATGTATTGTTCAGATGGCACCTGCTAACGACGACAAAACAAGGAATTATTAAACCCAGATAGTATAAAGCGTTTCAAAATCATTCTGTATGAGTTCAAAATCCTGGAGAATGCTCTACGATATCCTAAGTAAAATAAAATAATTCCAGAACGTCCTGTACTATTTGAGAAACTATTCAATATAAATTATGTGATCAGATGTAATATGAAATATAATATATACATACATACATATATACATATATATATATATATATATATATATATATATATATATATATATATATAACGATTTATAAGTAACAAATATACTAAATATATTAAATAAGCAGATAAAAATAAATACATATATACATATGTGTAATTAATATATATACACTGTATATACATTAAAATATCAAAGAAATAAAAAACATTTATTCGGCGGATAATAAAAACATATTTGCTTATACTAATAGAAAATATTTTTTAAATAAGAAGATATACACTTTATTAAAACTTTAGTTTTTCTTGCGAATAATACTTTATCCTATATATTTATGTGAAAGAATTTATATTTAAATAACTATGTTATTAATACACATTAAATTAATATTTTTTACTTTTTTTCTTCTTTGAGAGAATATTTCACATTTTATATCCCTGTTAATTGTTTAATGCAAATTTTACAATAATGAGAAAATAAACAGAAATAATTGAAATTTTTACATGTATCAATATGTAATATCTTACATTATATTTTGCATCCTGGAATTGTTGAGAAGAGATGTATGCTCCCCCGTCGGGATGGCCACCGAAAGTATTATATTGGTTCGGTATTTGATACTGCTGCTGATTAACATTAGGTTTAACGGAGTACTTTGTTTCATCAGTCTGGATGTTCTCGGTTTTGGCCTTTCCCTCCGCCCTCAGATTATCCCTCTCTATATCTTCTAAATTAATTTTCTTCTCGGCACAAGCAGCCGTTACCAGCAAACCCAATATTAAATAGACATTCTGTAATCGACACAGAAAGTTCAAATTGCCATCAATCATGACATTACACCCTTCTCTCTTCCTTTTATTAATTAAACCTCCTCCTATTTTTTTCATTTAACTGCGCATGAACTGATAATGCATAATTTTATAACTGCAGAATTGTACAAATAATATCGTTATTTGATATATTAAAAGAAGAAGATAATTATTTTCTCGATACATGCATATATAAGCAAAGGAAATATACCATTCTATCAAAAAGTTTAAATATAAATATAAAAAGCTTCAATAGTTCGATAAAAATTGTGAAATTATTGATTGCATAGAAAGTTTTTTTTTATCATTTATATATGCAGTTATGAAAGAAATGTATTAGTAAATTATCAATCTACATGCATAAAAATATAATACAATCGCAATATTAATACTGATAAAATCGTGAAAATATATTTATGCTTTTATTTATATTTGTGAATAATCATATATCACATATATGCATGTTTTCTTTCACTTTAATTGTTGTTGCTCTGCTTTATTATAAAAAAGTTTTTTTAACTATTTTTCATAAAAAAATTTCATTTATTATAAAAAATATAATTATTTATAATAGTATATTATTATAGGATGAATATTTATATGTATATAAATAGAAATAATATATAACGAAAAATGAAATATAAAGGTTTGAATACAATGTGCAATAACAATCGCTTATATTCGTACGCGGGACAATCGACAATCCCAAATTATTAATAATTTATTAATTACGTTATACGTTCACCATTGTTATTTCCGGTAAAAATATATTTACACCGGGTACACTTTCACTGCACGCGAAGTTCTGGGTCAAACATCCGGCATGGACCACTCTTATATAGACTGCGATCGTTCCGTCTCGGATGGGGCGAGCCACTCCCTCAAACAAGTGTATCACCGCACGCACACGGGGTCTTTCTCTTTCTTTTTTTATTGCTCTTTAATGAATTTTCACTCAGATTTTACAACATGCCACGTGTCACGAAAGAGTCACGCACAAACGCGGAAGGATTGTAAGTTGGCACAATTTTTTACAAGCTACTGAACAAAAATATCTGCTTTATTTTTCAAGAAAAATCAGCTCACACAATATTTTTGTAAGAATTTCGTGAATTTATTATAATCTTCTAAATTTTTTTATAATATTAATTATATATATATATATATATATAT
>NW_022639464.1:1954217-1980280 GCF_010583005.1 Odontomachus brunneus
TATATATATATATATATATATATATATATATATATATATATATATATATTATGTTGTATTTATTTATATATGTAACTTTCTTATTATTTGTAATAATCTTTTTGTATTTGAAACTTTCCTCTCTTAATAGGATATGTCATATTGGTGATAGAAATAACTTTCTTCTTATCGCGCAGTTCTACTTCATGAATATGTATTTCTATAAAAGAGAGTCCATTTTGCGGCTGTTTTCGTCAATAATCAGGTTATAGAATGTCTTTCTCGTTTGTAAAATTATACATTTCTCCGCTCTGCGGTTGTATAATCTGTGCCTTTATCCCGAAGAAGTATTAAAGTGGAAACGACCGAAGCGGCATACTTACCATATTGCAAATATACCAAAAAATACAGACACGACACAAAGGACCTAGCTCTACTATAAAACCGAAGCAGACGTGCGTTCTCTTATATAGCCTTTACCCCTACCCACTGCATCCCCTACACATCGAGCTACTCTTCGCTCCTTGATTAAAGCGTGTGTGATAATCCGTGTCGGCCGTGGACCACGTTGTAAAGAATGCCAATTCGAGTAAAAGTGAATATATCCGACAAATTGCTTCCTTGCCTCTTTGGATCGTGTGACTGGGTCTCATTCCAGAGAGTGACTGATGTGCTACATAAATGATAGTGCATTCTATCTGCGATGTTCGGGAAACTAATCGCTTTCATACATATCTCTTGAAGTCACTTTTATACAAATATACTTTGCGCACGATATTATTAATTACTAATTTGAAGTGGAAAATTAAATAGGGAAAATTAATAGTGAAAATTAATTTAAGAAGGAAGTATAATTTCTGTTAACTTTATACTCAGATACAGAGATACTCAGATTGTCAGATTATCAGAAAAAAAATTAGTATTTATTTGATACTAATACATTCAAATTTACTTCATTATATATAAGCAACGATATATAAATTTGCTAGAAGAATCTTAAAATCTTGAATTTCGTCAATATTACATTTTATTTGAATATTGTAATAGTCTGATAAGAAATACAATAAGATTATTTTGATGATAACGATATTTTTTTTCAACATTCAAAACCATGTTCTCAATCCAATATTTTGTGCTATTCATTCAAGAAAATTATTGTTGAATAATGAGAACATATTTTCCTTTGTTGAATCACACATATAAAATGTATTGATGCAAATAACTTATTTTTATAACGCTATGTAATCTTATTTTAAAATTTATATATCAAGAATAAACATATCTTTAAAAGAAGAAAATTATTTTTTTCTAAGTGTATAGTCAAACGAACAATCTAATAATTTCATTTTTTTATATTGTACATTTTTATTTGTAGAAATTTCATATAGTAGAGATCGATAATTTTAAGCGAACCTACAATTAATAGGTGAGAATACATTACTTCGTTTAGAACGTTTTATTTTGCATTCATTAAAATGACAGCGAGAAGCTAGTCTTTCTATGAAAAGAGATACGACGTACTTGGACCCGTCGTTAGAACGAGATTAATAGGAAGAAAAGAGTCGGTTATTAAATTGCTATCTCTTGGGAACGTGATATATCGTCGAAGAGATCAAACTTCACGAAACAAGCTTCACGTGCTTAATCATTATCGTCCTTCCACACACGTCGTCTGTACAATCGCGGTAGATTACGATTGCATTTACACCTGGCTTGTAGGAAGGTGCGTTAAGTACTCGACGTAGTAGCACTATCGGCACTCGTGATCTCGCCGCGTAAATCGCGCTCAGTTTTTCCACCACCGTAAAACGGCGCTAATTATCGTGCCCGATTATACAGTTCATTAAATTGCTAATTGAACAAGTTAATTCCGTTCCAACTGTATATAGTAACTAAGCTAGATTACGAGTATAAAGAGCAGGTCGAGTGATATGAAATTTCTTATCTATATATTGTTATTACAACGTAATATGGAACGTCTAATATTTTATGTGTAATTAATAGTTAATTATATACAGCAACATTTTTTATAAACATCGAACAGAACAATAAAAATTGCTTTAGTAAATTAAGGTAATACACAGAAAAGTATCGTTTCATTGCTAAGAAAAACGATTACTTAGTTTAATTTTCCTTCGTTTAAGTAATGGTTTTTCAACAAAGAATAATTTTTTTACACATTTTAGAAAAACTCATTATCATATATTGAAAAGAAAAATTTATTTTTTTATAAAAATATTATGAAACTTTATTGAATAAACAGATTCTTCGACACTATGTAGTAAACTTTAAAATTTCTGTTTAAATCAATACTTTAAATTTACTAAGATTCAGGATTTAGATAAATTTGATGTTTATGATAGATTTGTGGATATAAAAAATATGAATTATAAGATATTTGAAACAAGTAATATTTACTTGAATGCAGGATATATTTTTCTGTGTATAAGTAATAACTAACAAATGACGGAAAATAATACGGACTTTCAAATAATATCGATTAATCTTGAACAGAAATTTCATTTGCGAATCGATCATCAAGATATGTAATGTGCGTCTAGATTGTCCAAAGCGATGTAACGTTTATTAATCTCGGCTTAGCACAATGAGAGAGGAACAAGCTCCTCCGTCGGTATCTTTCCGAACAATGAAGAATGATCGATGTAGCCACGCAGGAAGTAGCGGTTTCTGATTATTGAATGGTATAATGGTGTACGCACTTGTGGAAAAGCGGATTATTCTCACCACTGCGTGCAATCTCATCTGCGACTATTAGTCGCAAGTGAGATTGAGCTGTAAGATCTAGACACGCGATCTCATTACTCAATTAAAAGACAACAATATATCTTCAGAATTCGTACAAAGTAGGTACATTTTAAAATTACTCGACAAAAATTACGCTCACACTGGAATAATTAACTTCATATTTCATATAAAGTTTCATATTTTCATATTTTGTAAAATTATATAATTGACAGAACTTTAGAACATTTGTTATTTTTAAGGCTTCGTATGCTAATCTGGCACATTGGAATCATTTTCGACTCCACCCGATTTATTTATTTATTTTAAATTATCCAATTAAACTAATAGAATGAGGACTCTTGGTTCACGCAATAATAAAAGTTGTAATTAGGGAGAATATGAAATTTAATCACAGTCGAAGTTTTTCAATTGCTCAATATTTAATAAAAAGATAATGTTACAATGGAATCATTTTTTAGAGAAATGTTAAAATGTAAAGTAGAAATGTAAAATAAAAATGATTTTATTTTATATTTCTGATTACATTAAAACCGATTTTTATAAGAACTGATTGTAAAAAACCAATTTTTTAATTCTTCACAATAAATATAATACATAAAAAAAATAAATATGATACATAACAAAAATAATAATCGATATTATTTTATGTATATTAGTTATTTTTATCTATATTATAAGCGATCAACGTTTCTATACCATCAAACTATATTCACAAACAAAAAACGATTCAGGTATAACTAATCTTTATAATAATTTTAATAAAAATTCCGCATTTTGTATATATAATAGATTAATACTACATAAACTTAAATATTATTAACGATTTTATTTGTCGCTTGTCGTTACTTAATTGAAAAAATGACATATTTTTGTATACTCAAATAACTAATATCTTATGACAAAATACGTAAAATTAAAACACGTAATATATTGTTTCTTAAATATTTAAATATTGACAAATGAATACTAGAATGTTAATTTCTCAAATTTATTTTTAAAGAAGTTAGGAATTATTATATAAATACACATCTTCATGGCATTTTTCTTTATACTAGCAATAAAATAAAGTACGTAAGTATTTGCGAATATTTTTATATATATTCTATTCTACAGACTTGGAAATATATTTATAATTTTACATAGGATTTTTCTTATTAGCACTTTTATATAATGTATATAAGCGAAAACAAGAGCCATGACATTATACCAAATTAATGTACTTAAAATATGTGCACTATGTGAGGTTTAAGTTGACACTTTAATCTCAACGTTTTTGTTAAATCGTGCTTGTCAAACGTGGAGAATACAAAAATGAAATGTGCAGAAAATATCAATATAAATTTAACCACCAATCTTATAATTACATTCATTTCTCTCGAGAGATTATATCGCAGCCGGAATGCGTAATTTTATTTCTATGAGATCGTCAACGATAACAAATCCTCGTGTTAACTTCATTCGCATTCGCCAAGATTACGTAACGAGTCATTTTTTCGTCGAACACTGCGATGTGAAAGCCATCTCTCCAACAGCCCGTGGGATTCCATTACAGAATGGTGCAAAAGATTGCATTGGATATTCGAGTGTGGTTTTTCAACGTGTTGTTCGGCCGAACGATATCGGAGAACGGTGGTTAACCGACGAGTCATCCGGCCGGATAATTCTTTATCGCGGTGATGCATCTCCTGGTAAGGTGTTCTTGAAAATTCATAAACGGAAGGACCAACCGCCGTTCCGTTCTAGAGCAGACAATGGAGAAAAGGGCCGGGTGAGGAAAGCCGCTTTTCTTACACGGCAGATCCTGGCAAAAATGGATGATCAATGCTGTCGGGAGTCACGGAAGGGAAAGGATTGCGAGGAGGGAAAGGAGGTCTCGTAATGACTCGCGATCTCTTTGTTGATCTCACTCTCTTTGTGCAGAAGTCGAAGTGTTCCGCCGTCGAGTCGCACAAAGGCGGACCCTTTCCTCGGACATTCCCAGGTAAAATCCACCTGCCGAAGCGGAAGAGAAGGAGTAGGAGGAGGAGGAGGAGGACCAGACGGGACCGGAACTTTCTACGTCGACCGCGGGTGTGGATGGTATCCTTATATACCGATTACGCGTTGCTTCATCAAACATTCGCCGGCGCGGCTACACTTGAGACGAATTAACTGCAATTAAGTCAGAAAACTTTCTCGACCGCTTACCCAATGCATGTTTCTTTAATGAAATGTGCGTAAAAATGAGGAATGGAATAGGATCATGCGGTAGTACGGAAGCGAGCCGGATCGATGCGACATTCCGATAATCCAACGCAACTTCGTAACGGGAAGTGACAAAAAAAATGCAAAGTCTGACCTTTCAAGTTAATCGCTTTCTCGACTTCGATCGCTATGTTCGCCTACGGTCACCTGTTTCGTGATGCGATCTACCAAATTGTTTATATTAGCTCAACTGAAAAAGCGTCGCGGGTCACTTTCGAAATTCTCAATCAATTATATGATCGTCATTTGCATTTCTTTCATATAATATGTAACTGAATAATTTCTAAATATTGAAAAACTTGAAAATGTTGAAAACTTGAAAATATTGAAAAACTTGAAAATGGAAACTAACTTAATACCAATGTACAAAAAGTCACTGCGGATAACAGTTTGTTTTATTCTTCATACAATTTTAAAGTATACATAATTCGAAAATTTGGTGCATTAGCACATCGCAGTTAAAACGTTAAAAGTTACCTAAAAGTCTGTAACGACAATATAAGAGAGAGCTTTTTATTAACTAAAGAGAAGGTAATATAAAATATAGAACGTCAAAAAAATGCCACAAAAATAAATGTTGCATCGCACATGTAGCTTGCTCGGCGGGTAGTGCCTCTCAAAGAAATAGGGCAAGCGGCGCGTAATTGCAGTGAAATGCCAAGTAAAAACCAGCTCCCTCGCGTATTTTCCACAATGAATTAATTCCAGTATTACAACATTTGTTTTAATGAAACATCCCCTAGCTCTGGGAGGCAGATAACGTTTGTCCGCTCGCTCGACGCGTGACGGCTCATAAACATAAAGAGAAAATAATGTTTCAGTCGCAGTAACAAATGTCCATGTGCGTACGCGTATGCACAGCACTTTCTACCTCCTTCGCCAAAAGCTGCAACCTCGTTATCCGGAATTTACATTGGCGCGCTTTCAGCGAGGAGTAACACGAGTCGAGCTTTCGGGTCACCGTGTATGTTGGCGATCGGGATCGAGTCGCCGCGAGAAAGTAACAGGCTTGGTCCATCCAATTTTATTTTAGACCATCGGCATGTTCGCGCACACGGGGAATGCGCAAAATAAAGTAAAACGGCGCGCCACGGCGCTCTCACTCACCCGCCGTGATGTACATTCGCGTCAGGATCGTCGATAAGACCTATCGTACCTCGCATAAACCGATAAAATATGGCGTATGAAAAGTTGCACATGTTTATGCGCAATTGAAAACCGTCTGTTATAAAAGAGATTCCCCAACTTTATATATATATATCCGAATTTATGTACACAAACATCTTTTCGTTTTTTTTTCTTGGACCTCCTTTTGAAATGTACAACAAACAGTTCTTTGGATTTAATATATTTAACAATTGAAAGAAATTTGTCTGTCGAAATAGTCCGAATAAATTCACTTTTGATTCAATAATTCCTGCCATTGTTTGGCTTTTCAAGTAATTTTATTTTTCGACACAAATCATTTATTATTTGATTCGTGGAAGAAAATAGTTTTACGTAATTCTCTTATTTTATTTAAAAAAAAATCAATAATTTTATTTAAATAACTTTCAAAAACTTAATATTTCTTTTTTGCATTGCTGGTAGTTTGCCTTTTAATTATTTCATCGTGTGCATCTTCATTCTCCGTGATCTTCCATCAAAATATTCCATTATCCCGTGATGCGGCATCTATCCTTTTTATTGGCTACGATTTGGGTTGATTAACGATTGCGTAGGAATTAATGATGCCAACTAGTTCTGGCGCTATGTTAGTAGCATTATACTTATAATGCATCCTCATATTGTGTTCGAGAAGCTTCTTCATATCATATTTACTGGTTATCGTCCAAAACAAAGCAACAACGATCGATATGTAAAGGATATTAAAAAAAATTATATATATACATTAGCGGACAGAAAGTACAGAAATACTTATATATATTATACATATATACATTATATTTAAAGTAAATAAACATGCTAAACAATAATAATTTTTATATAATAGTAAAACTAAATTAATATATAATTGTTCAAAATAAAAATCATAATAATAAAATTAGAATTTTTGCTCTACATTTTTCATAAATTAAACTAAGAAAATTACAAAGTACATATATAGAGAAATCAGTGACATCATCAATGGTTTGTCTTGGATTTTTAGATGAATGTCATATTAGTTAGTTCAAATAATAGATTAGAGTGAGAGACGAAACGTTTAAAACGATAATTTCTTTTCAGTCAATAATTGAATTAAATCAAATAGTAAATGTAATTCAATAAAATAAAAGTTTAAACGTAAGTAAATAATATATTATTTGAAAATAAAATTTTCCTTTCTTTAAATAACAGTTACTTTCCACTAAACAACATGGTTTAATCCAATGAAACAGATAATACTTGATATTAATTATGTTGTTTGAATCTAACGAATCCAAATTAAATAAATATAAATACCATACTGAGTAAAAGATACACTGAGAGAAGAATGTTTGAGAATTTATGGAATATTTGTAGAATAAGTTTACTTCTGTTAGATAATATAATTTATTTCTATAAATAAATTATATTTATTAATTTATATATTCGACGAATATATATATATATATGTATGTATATATATATGTATGTATATATATATATACAGGATGTTTTAGACACTTCGATGGTTTAAAGAAAATGTTGTAAGATGAATTTTCAACTGCTTCATGCAAGTTACAATAACATAAATTTTATCTTTTAAAGGTAAAATTTTTTTATAAGAAATTTTTTTTTCATAAGAAATCAAAATCATTGTGAATTTTTTAAATGACACCATACACTTTTCTATATAATATTATAAAAAAGTAGATATTGTGTATTTTAAGATACGTGTACTTATATATTTCTAAAAATATCCTGAAGATATAAGTAGTGAGATTCATATTTTGCTTATAAGTACTGCTATTTAAAATAATGCTGTATATTTAATATTAAATATTAACAAAAGTGACGTTTGTAATATTGTGTGGAATTTATCTTAAAGTCCTCTACAATATTATGTAAAAAAGTGAATGATGCTATTTAAAAAATCCAACGTAACCATGATTTATTTAGAAAAAAATATTTGTTTACCTTTTGTTACTACAAATCATAGCCTGCCCGAAGCAGTTGAAAATTCACCTTGCAACCTTTTCATTAAACCATCGTAAATTAAAAAGTCGTACAGATCGTTACGTTGAACACGCAGTATATAATTGAATAAATTTTATATTTCTCAAATAAAATGTGGATCATGAAATATATTCACAAAAATAAACTTCATATTTTCCACAAAAATTTTTCAAACATTTGTACTCAATGTACAAAGGTTTAATGAAAAGGTTGCAAGGTGAATTTTCAACTGCTTCAGGCAGGCTATGATTTGTAGTAACAAAAGGTAAAAAAATATTTTTTTCTAAATAAATCATGGTTACGTTGGATTTTTTAAATAGCACCATTCACTTTTTTACATAATATTGTAGAAGATTTTAAGATAAATTCCACGCAATATCACAAACGTCACTTTTGTTACATTGAGTACAAATGTTTGAAAAATTTGTACATTGTCTTTTGTTACTGAGAAAAAATACTTGAAAATTTATTTGTGGGGCATATGAAGTTTATTCATAGAAATAAACTTAAATAAATTTTTAAATACTTTTTCTCAGTGTAAATCCGAAGAAATCGTTTTTTTAGTGTATCTCAGTTTACAGTAAAATCTAATATAATCCAGCTATAATCTAATATAATAAAATCTAATATAATCAGTAAAATCTAGTATAATCAATATAATTTTATCACACTATTAATACGGATTAACAATTAATTAGATTGAAATTTCCTTTAAATAAAAAAAATTATTCTAAAATATCTCTTTTTAGAGGAAAAATTTTCGCTCTTGTTTTCTTTCTTCTATCGCAGTTCCCATAGTTTCTGCGTTGCTCCACGAATATGGCAAGTTTGATGAAAACCAAAAAGGGACAGGTCAACATTCTTATCTTACCTATCGCCTTGCGGTGCGCCGGACCTGATTCGAATGGACGGATCGCGGTGCCTCATTTCCTCTTTCCATCACGCCGACACGCCTCGTCCGAACGATCAACCGGACATTGCCACGATCCGGATCTTTTCCTCTCTCTGGAGCCATGACCGTGACTCGGGCGATTCCATGTTCGCGCTAAGGCAAAAGATACTACCAAATCTAAACGATTAATTAGCGGCGCGTTAAGACCAACTGAGCGTGGTGGCATTAACGAGATAAATTAGAGTGTGCAGCGCACAAGATTAATTAGTAGAGACGGATTCGTTGTCGGCAGAGAAATGCAGCGCGTTGTCTGATAATCTTGTAGACTTTCGAGATAAAGTTGTCACTCTGTAGATCTTCTTGGACCGTCTGTGATTTACGTCGGTTTCTTCCAAACGTCAACTTTCTACGAATTTTTCCATCCGCATGTAATTCGCAGAAGATTACGCTTTTTTTATATGTAGTTTCAAGTACATGTCGTGATATGAAACTTAGTAATATTTTATGTATGAATGTTCAAAGACGCCAAACGTGAATTTCGCCGCCTGTGAAGAAAAATTTTAGCTTAAAAAGGCGTAGCTTTAGCAAGGTGCATCGACTTCAGCAACATTGTCGACCCAAAATAGGAAATGAAAGTTTAATATCGCGTACGTATTAATTACCCAACGCATAAAGCATATTACCTTAGCGATACGCTTCATTCTTGAAGCCTCCGTATAATTTTCCGCATATTAATTTCTTTGATCCTCGTGTACCTCGCAGTTTGTGGCGATGCGCGTATAATTTACGTCGAAAGGGACATGGTAGTGAAAAAAAAAAAGAAACAAGATCTCATCGCTCATCGAACGAAAGTAACATACGGAACTAAAAAAAGGGAAACCGGTTAGCAGTGTACTCATACTGAAGAGAAAGGAGTGCAGACGTCAAAGTGGACATAAACGATCGTTTATTACTAGTGACTACGAAACGAATACAAAATCTGCCTGTATGTGGAACGTAAGTTTTATAAATAGATCGCTCCGCGTTGAGGATCATGCCGGGTCAGATTCAGTGCGACATCCTGACTTTCTAACTACAAAAGAGATTCGTCACGCATCCCGATATACTAACGCCACTTTTGTGGAAGAAACAACAGCCACTCTGCCATGTCTATTCTTTTCACGTCTCGTGAATCTTAAAATTAACATCGACCGTCCGCTTACTGATCTCGCGACGACGTAGAAATGACGTTCGCGCGAAAGAAAGTACTAAGCCTGATCGGAGAAATGATACAGGTACAATCGTATGAAGTAGCAATCAGTGCACCTGTGAGCAGACCTTTCATCCAGTTGTTAACGCGAAAGTAAATCATTTGAAACATCTGAATGTTGGGGGGGAGGGAGGGGAGTTCTCGTCTGTCGGCGTGCAGTTACAAATACTAGATGGTCATTCTTGATCTGTGACTTAACGCGATTTATAATGAATTGGAAAGTGTACGATGTGTATGCCTTCTTTTTTTTATTTCACAAAGTGAAGGTAGAAATGTGATTTATTTTGTCTCGTGATTATCCCTCACCAAGTACGAGTAATAACGCGATGTTAATTTTTTATATAAATATAGAAGAGTCTTTCAAAGTGTAAAAAGCTTACGAAGTATGTGACAGTATTTTGTTTTTTTCATTCGTTCTTTAAAGCGACAGACAATGAAATTACGCAACGTACATTGAGAAAAATATATTTAAAAATTTATTTGTGGAATATAAAGTATAAATTTATTTCTGAATAATAAAATTTATTTCTGTAAAATAAACTTGTATCCCCCGCATAAGTAAGTTTTCAAGCATTTCTTCCTCAGTGTACGATATCGTGATTGAGTTTCACAAACGGTGAACATTTTTTGTGTACGAAAAGTAATTAACATACTAATAAATATCAACAGAGTATATGAAGCACCTTAACGTCAAGAATGAAGGAAGCTGCTTCGATTTAATAATGACTTTATAAATGTAAAACAACAACAACTGCAATGTACATCTTATGTACGAGAGCACCATCTTTCTATCACTATGTCGTATATACGTTTGCCGCATGAATCAATCCCTTGTCAACCCTTATTGTACTGCTTAACCCCGAAGTCGCCATCATCCGAATTGACTTTGTCCTGCTGTGGTTGCTCCGCCGTTGTCGCCTGGTCCGATTCGTAAGCTGAATATTGGTAGCTGTATGTTCGGGGTGTCTGAGGCACGGCAATGAAATCCTTACTGCGGTATGTACCCGTTTGCCTCTGATAATTTTCGTAATTTTGTTCTCGCTTGCTGTCGAACGGACTGGAAGTGTAGCTCTGCGTCACGTCGTAAGAGTCGTATTCGTCTGCTACTGTTGATTCGTGATCTGTCGGCCTACTGTTCACTCGCTCGCGATGCTTGTTGCGGTTACCTTGTTGCGAAACGTACGTCACTTGGGAGAGGTCCAAGGTTGTTTGGGGTTGACCCAGTATCGCGTGCGTTGCCGGCTTCCGTACATACAAGTTATTGGGGTATTTCGCATTCCTGCTCGAGGTAGTTTGAGACGACGTCACCTGAGAATTCACCTGTTCCCCGTTGACTTTGGCGACACCATCAGAGTTTATCACGTAACCACCGGTCTTGGTTTTCGCACCAGGAACGGCCACGTACGACTGTGTGCTTGGGTTGTAAGTGTCTTGATTGACGTTCGATCCGTCGTTGACATCGCTCAGGCTGTCTTTATTGCTCTCATAAGACTGACCCACTTGCTGTTGCTCATTCTGTGCGAAGAGCTTGGCCAATGTTTGGCTCATCAAATGCTCTATCTGCTGAGCCTTGACGTACTGAGCGGGCAGAGGGTAATCCGGACCAACTGGCTGTCCTGCCACGCTGATTACTCTGTACGTCGTCTTGGGTAAAGGAATCGATGGGTTCTTCACCTGAACATCTTGCTCGACTTGATTGTATGGGCTGGTTACTTTGTACGTGCTAGACTGCCCGTCGAGATCCCTCGAGTTACCGGATATGTAGTTTCCGCCGTCAACGAACTGGCTCGCCGACGCGTCTCGATTCGTTTCGTCCTGCTTTGGCTTCTTGCTCTTCTTATCCTTGTCCTGCTTGTCGTTCTCCGTCTCGGTGGAGTCCTGCGATGTCTCGCGATAATCGACGTTTACTGAGGGCGGCAATGGGGGCGGCAATGGCGGCGGCGGTGGCGGTGGCGGCGGCGGAAATAGCGCGTGATTGAAATAATGAGAATAGTAATAGGGTGGCTGGTAGTAATAGTCCGGATACGAGGGCGCGGGATACGCCGCAGGACTCATTGCATGGTACGGCGTGGGATACGGGTTGTAGGCCACATATGGTGAGCTTGTGTAGGCGTATGGATTCTCGTTGTAGTACGGGTTGTAGATGGGCGAGGGTGAGGTATTTTTGTCGTAGGGATTATAATTGGAATAGGAGTCTCTTTGGTAATTGTTGTTATAGCTGGTGCTGTAGGAATCCCTGGTATCTTCCTTCGGCGCTTCGTACGACTCAGGCGTTAATTGTGATACTAATTCCTGCTCGGCGCCTCGTTTGATTAGCTTAGGGTTGTAAGGGTAGGTGGGGTATATCGGTAGAAACGGCTCGTTATTAGGATCATTGATCTTGAGTCGTTCGGCGAAAATTGCCGGTGACAGCAAGAGCAATATCTGCAATTAAACGTTTGCACTCATGTTCAAGATAAAATATGGCTTTATACATTTTTCTTCTTGTTAATTTATGTCAATTAGAAAAAAAGAGCTAATAATAAGAAAAGATTAATAATAATAAAAATAAAAGAAACATACAGATTTTATTTAGCTTTGGCTTTATAATCAATTTTTTCTATAATATATTATCCGATTATATATTTACGATTATCATATCAAAATAAATCAAACAAATGAGATTTTTAATCATACTGCAATATGCATACAGAGTGTCTGACGCAAGATATACAAACTAACGTGTGAATGTAGAGCATCTTAACCTAAACACGAGGATTCGTGGCATTTTGCAAACAACTACGTAAAATTTTGAGATTCAATGAAAAGAGATTAACAAATCAAAACGCGCGATGTTATGGGACGGACTCTATAAACGCAAGATTTCATCGACAATGACTGAAACGTAACTACCTCTTAGCATATATCATCTGACAAAGCTCAAGACGGAGTAAGGATGCGAGCGGCTGGAGACAATTACTTTTCTATGTATCGGGAGTGAGTCGCGTGTCAGCCATTTTCGATCTCGCGCTAACAAAGTTCGTTCTACAATGTCGCGGACTCTTGTTCGACAGTCTTCTTTTTGTAATATCTCGAAACTTCACTTGATTGTTTGCAAAATGCTAAGGATCTTATGCTGAGGTTGACGTGCTTTACCTTCACACGTAGTTTTGCAGACACCTTGTATAAAAATACGTATTTTATAAATTTTTAATGAAACATTTTTTTGCTAGGTAAAACTGCTTCTAAAAGTTACAAGATTCCCTAATATGTCTGTTCGTAGCAAGAATTTCTAGATCATCGTAAAAGGACTCAGATACCAATTAAATTGTCGCTGTGAGTTTCAACAAAATGGAATTTTTTCCCATTAACAAATGAATTTATTAATTTTGGTACCAACCAGCCGCTCCATCTCTGCCACTGTTCACTTATCGCCGTCGGACGACCGCAAGGCTATGCTTCCTTCCACAATTTGATCGCTATCTCATCCGACTCCTCGCCAGTAATTTCCCAGATCAGACCGACGCGACGGTTCCACCTTTAATGACACATCGGCGGACATTGAATTTCTCCTTTATACCCAGTCGCCGGAAAAATCGCGGAAACTAGTTTAACATTTCTCTGCTCTTATATGTAGGTCTAGAAGTGATAGTGTACGCCCCGGTGCACGCGTAGTGAAAATGTATAGAATGCCGTTCGATCGCCGTCAAACGAAGAACGCGACAGTCTACTCTGCCACCACCTGAAGCAGCAGATATCGGAAGATCGCGCGTCCATTGAATATTACAAGGAAATGAACAAAATTCCGATCGCGAATCCTTTGCGCGATCCTGACGATGATTAGTTGATGATTAGACGGCAATTACCTGTTGGCTGCTGCAAGACGTGCAGGAAAGTGTACGAGTGTGTTTGGCAACGCATGATTTTCGCGAAAGTTCGGGCAGGCTTGGTTTAAGCCGGAGGACAAGGTGATGGTCGTTCAAGACCGAGCGATCCAGGAAGTGGAGCGCCCTCCGGCATCCTCGAAGAATCTTTCCAATCTCGCTCGAACAACGCCTTTCGCAGCGACTCGTGCCTTTGAAAACATCGATTTATTTTACTTTCACCTGCGCGCTGCTTCGCAACCTTCGATCACGATCCTTGCCACGTGCATCACACCTTTGATAATGATCAATGTTATTGTTTAGAACGATTACGTCGTGATGATATTTGAATTAAATCCTTGAACTGTCATATGATCACTCTCGTTTTTGTTTTACCTTCTTCCTTTCAAATATCCTTTTTTACTGCATAGAAACATATACAAAGTATTTAAGTATAATATTAGTTCGTATTTTTAACTGATTTTAAAGAAAAAAGGTTCTCACTTTTGTCTTATATAAACAACTCCATTACTGTAGTGAAATATTCTGTTTTGAATGTTCTGTTATCTGAGAATCACAGATAAAGGACTGGATTGTTGGAATAGAAATATTCCCATAGCAGATTTCTATTCAATAAATTGTTCTGAGTTATCTTAAACGAGTTTAAACAAAGCTGAATGTTCAGACGAACGTTTTCTGTCGCAATAACAAAGATTTCTCGTCAGCAATTTTTTCGTTTGATCTCCATTCAGTTATACGAATTGGAATTTCTTTTCCGTGTATATATGTTTGCTTGCTTAATGGAAGCCACTTTCTTAACACGCTGGATCAATAATTTTTAATTTTAAATGTTTGAGTTTAGAATCAGCAATCACGAAAGCTCTACTAATGTCTATTGTATCTAAATAATCAGGATATTATCAAAAATATAATCAGGATTATTATGAAGCATATAGAATTTTTTTATTTAATTCTAGGTTTTTTGCAATTTTAATTCTCTCCAAAGGTAGTTTGTGCTTGGACAACCTGGAGATTGGGTAACCTGGAAATTGGGTAACACCATTACTTTCTTGGTAATATCTAGAAATATAAAACTAGACTTAAATTTTTAATTCATTAAAAAAAGAATTTTTGTGAGCCGACCTCAAGAGAAACAGAGTTTTAGTAACTAATTAAAAAAGACGAGATAAAAAAGTTAAATAAATTAACTGCCAAGTCTGAAAAGGTACAAAATAATTTTGAATCAATACTCCTATATATCTACAATTCTATTGTAGTATTTTAACGATATTGGAAGTCGAATTTATTCAATTAAAATGCGAAAATGATAATTTTGATATGTAACTATCTAAATAATTGTACGTAGAGAGATAATTGATAAAAAAGGTATGATTATTGATTCAATCAGTCAGATTTTTGCGTCAAATTCTAATATCATTAAAATGTTAGAATAAGCTTATTAAATATTGATTAAAACATTTTATTTTTCATTTTTGATTTTTCATACTTTATAGAGATTTTAAAGGAGCTTTATTATTTTTTAAGTTCCTAGCAAATTTTATATAAATATATATCTATGCAAATTTCGATTCATCATTTGGTAAATAACATGATTCTAATCAAATTTATCAATGGCGTCTTATAGTATAATAATATAGTATAATAATAGTTATTTCATAGTAAACCATTCGCTTTTTGCAGCAGGAATAATTTTCTGGACTTCGATCGTTTAATGGCAAGAAATCCAAAAAGTACAATGTACCGAGCAATTCTCATGATTAAAGAATTCTAATCTTTTAAAATCCTTAAAAAGATTTAACCTTATTTAATCGTTTGTCTTCAAAATATTTTCTCTGACTCTCTATATGGTGCACTCATAGCCTTGGTCGGGACTCTTGCAGAACCCTCACCGTTACTCCTGTAGTTCAGGAGAAAAAAAACTCGTGTTACAGGTCGGTGCACTACGAAAGTGAATCTCTCAGTCGTCGGACAGGGTGGACACTTGCGCCGGGATCAATTCAGAAGTGCGTGACGGGGTCCAGCAAGGAACGCCTTCGCGAAGAGTAAGAGCGTACTTTTCCCGCTCTCGCTGCGCCGGGCGTGAGAGCAAGAGGTTGAACGTGCCGCTCGCAAAACCAGTCGGAAAATAGTGAAACGATTTCTATACGGGAGATACGTCAGCCGACTGGTTGTCGCACATCGCAGCGGAGTATCACCTAGATCGTATATCCGAGAAGGACCGTAGATGTCCCGGCCTGTGGCTCACTCGTGTCGTGCCACATGCACATCGCATGCGTGCTCGCGTGCGTTCGGGTCCAGGTATGCGCGAAACTGGGTCAGGTGCGCACGAGAAGTAACGCGCGATCGGCGGGTTACTGGAATCGCTTTCTTGCGTGGGCGTCTCCGTATCTCCGGCTTGGCAACCGAAAACTCGACTAACGAGACTGTAATCGCTTCGTCATACCAAATGAAGGGATTAATCGATACACGGTGAGCTGGTCGCTCAAATATGCGACACTGCGCCCAATTTACAATTTAAATTAGAACATGCTAATGTATTTTCACGTATGGTATAAGGACATAATAATGTCCCATTTAATTACGCGCGCTGTCATTTGTTAGGTATTGTGAATAAGTTTACATTTCGAATCTATCTTTGTAAAATTTTTAATTTATATGTTTATAGGAATAATGTAGGTAAAATGTAGAAAAGTAATAATCAGTAAATTATTAATTTAAAAATGAAAGAACGGCGAATATTTCATGTTCGTTAACGTACACAGAGAAAAAATACTTGAAAATTTATTTGTGAGATATATAGTTTATTTCTGTAAAATAAAGTTTATTTTGTGAACTTTGAATCTCAGAAATAAATTTTCTAATTATATTCTTTTATTATATTATATTCTTTTTCATTGTACAAAACAAGATAGAAACATGTACTATTATATGTACTATTATCATTTACATTGTTATTATTGTTTTCCAGATAAGATTGTTCTTATATAATAATATCAAAGGAGGAAGGGATAGAGATAAATCGTGGACAATAAATCAAATTGATAAACTCAGACAATCGTTATTGTTAGCGTCCACTTTCCCAGATGAAATAAAAATTTAGAAAGGGATCTGCTCATCTCGACTGCCCCGGCCTTGGAGTAAAAGTGATCCCGTTTTTGCCCGTGGGGCAAACTTGCTTTTATTATTATATAAAATTACCGTTATGTGTGTATCTTTCTCTCTCTCTCTGCTTCGCGCAGGTTGCACGCAGCCAAGAACTTTCACAGTAACGCCGCGAGCGAATAAAAGCAAAAGCAATGTCGCACCGTGTCACGTCGAGTCGTTTCTAAACGTATCAATTATTGTCCTGATCGATAACAACTTTTGCATTAGAACTGTCCGAATAAATGTTTTCTGACACGTGCGATACCTTCCGTCACGCCTGTCGAACTTATTATTCAGGACGGACTCGCAAACGCGGATGCGAAAGTAAACCGCCAGTCTATATGTATCTAATTATAATTTTAATTGCGATAATCAGTTAGATACAGAAAATATCTCCTCCTTCACTGTATACTGATTCACGCGTCTCATTATACGACTCGACATATCGATTCCACTTTCACTTTACCAATTTCTTCGGCCACGTTGGCCACCGGATACGTCTTCATTTTTCGTCAATATGCGAACAATTAGAACAAAACGTCTTTTATGCATACGCAGACATTATAAGGCATTATAAAACACGTAAGTTAACGATATTATTCTTTGCAAATTGAACTAAATATTTGTATATGATTAATGCTCAATTAATTTTCCATTGTTAATTATCGATACTCATCTACTGAGTCGGAACGTGTATTGGAACACGCTGTTAGATACTTATAAACGATCAGTCACGAAAATTTATAACGGGTGTTACAACTTTGATGTGTCGGAATCAACTCTTTTATTAAAAAAAAAAAAAATGTATAAAACTATGCAACAAAAATCACAATCGTCGGAGATGTACGGGATGTACAACAGAAAAGGGGACACACTATACCTATGGATAATATAAATAGATAACGCATTTTGCATTAAATACTATTACAGTATAAATCGCTATATGGTTTTACAATAGAAGATTTAAATATAAATATATATTGGCAGCTTTCCTCTCTCCTGGAGATTTGGTTATAATTTTTTGTTTTCAATATTGTACGCGATCTACTGATCCGCTTCAATGAGCGATCAGTAAAGTGATCAGAGATAGAGCCATCGCTACATTTCATGGCAAGATCGCGACAGCATAAATTTAAATGAATGTACAATGTCAAGTCGCGATTAATTCGTCTTAGTCTAGTCATTATCTAAAACACACGCTGATTCCATAAACGTAAATTGTTGTCAATGAACCTGATAACGTTAGGGTGGAAGATACAAAAGGTCCTATAAAATATAAATTAAGTAGCTCAATATTTTCCATTGGGACTCGAGTAGGAGATCGTGTCGTATTTTGTGTTCCCGGAATCCAAACTTTCGTACGCTTTCGCTGCGGTGTATCCCAGATACCTCGGATTCACGCTGGAGTAGGCTCCTTGCGACTCCGCGGCTGACCCATATGAACCGGAAGAACTCCCATATGCGGGCGTATAGTTGGAAGTGCCGGCGTAAGTTACCGCTGGACTGGAATAGCTGGACGTGGGACTCGCGTAGCTCGAGCTGAGAGCCGAGTAGCTGGAACCGGCTGACGAGTAATCGGGACTGGAGCTCGCGTAATTAGAATTTGGCGACGCGTAAGTGACGCTGGGACTAGAGTAGCTGGAACCGCTGCTGGATGAATAGCTGACGCTACTGTCCCCGTGAGTAGCCGGTAAGTAACTCGTGTACGGGCTGGAGCCAGATCCGGAGCTTGAGTAGGATCCTGAAGAGACTGGCAGCTCATAATTGGAATTGACGGATGACCCGCTCGAGAGCCCGATGTGAGAGCTGCCGGAGCTGTAGGATCCCGGAGAACCGGATGTCGAGTAGCCGGAAGACGTGGAGCCAGGAGCCAACGCAGAGACTCCGTGAGATCCGGAAGTTATTGGAAAAGTATACGAAGGCGGCGCTCCGTGAACGCTCTGAGAGCTACTGAGGGCTGCAGCTCCGTGAGAGGACCCGGAAGTCGGCAGGTTATAGCTGGAGGACACACTGTGCGGTCCAGTGGCGATGATCAAGCCGCCCGTTACGGAGTGCGAAGAACTCGAAGACACGGGCTGCGTGGGAAGACTATATCCTGCTGAGGAACCCGAGGAACTCAACGGCAGATTATACGAAGTGCCATGCGACGGTGCCAGCATAATCGGCAGGTTTCCGTTGCTGTAAGCTGACAGCCCATGGTTTCCAGAAGCGTATACCGGCATGGAGTATGCGTTTGCAGCAGAAGTGCCGGTCGAGCCGCTGCCACCGTGAAGTCCAAAGGTGACGGGGCCGTTTTTGGATGGGGTGAAAAGTCCGTTGCTTCCTCCACCGATATTCGCGATACTGGGCGCGAACTGAGTGCTTTGGGCCGAGTGTCCGCCTAAAGAAACACCTTGAAGATTCAAAGGACCGTGACCCAATCCAGAGGACAAGTAGCCGGATCCTAAACCAAGACTATTGGACGGAGCTATGGGATATCCGATTCCATGGCCGACGGGACCGCTCAAACCATGGAGTCCAGCGTGCCCCAAAGAGAAGCCACCGGATGATCCTCCCAGGTTGTAACTAGCACCAAGACTTGGATGAATGGGAGCCGAGTAAGAAGATCCATGCGACGGGAAAACCACGGGGTGATCGTTGAGGCCGCGCTTGTCCTTCAGTTGCAATCGAAGTTGACGCGGTAAATTCTCAATGCGAAGATCTCGACAGCAAACGCCGCAGACGAGAGCCGCCAGCCCTAGTAACACCTACGCGAAACATTAGCGTTATTGCACTTCTTTGCACGTCACTTTCTAAGGTGTCCCACTTTCGTAAACTTAATCGGTTTGCGTGAAAGTGTAATACAAACTTGTTGGCTGGTTATAGCAAAATTATAATTAGATGGTTTACCTGAGCTGTAAATCAATGTTTGTATTCAAACAAGATAAACAATCTGTTCGATCGCATCCGTTCGATTGGTTGACAATAAATCACATGCCGCGATTGTTCTTATATTACAAATGAATGTATATATTTGTATATATACACGCACACGTGTGTATGTATAAAAAGTATGACATAGTTTATAATAACTTAGCTAATATTCACGAGCTTGTACACGCGTAGATTGAACAAGAGAAAATATAAATCATGCATATACTATAAACTTGATATGAAATAATAATACGAAACATAAATCAAATTAAATAACATAAAACATAATTTATATAATATTATATGTAAGATCAAATTTGAAGCGAAACTAATATTTTTTTATAAAACTTTTCTGAATTTAAATTGAGTGGCTTTAATTAAGTACTAAAGTTTTAAAGATAGGAACTGTAATTTAATAAGAACCTAGCTCTGTTATTTTCATTAAACTTTTCATAGTATTCTCTGTTTGTCTTAACATATATAATATGCACATAAAAGTGTCACGTAAAAGCAGATATGTGAGGCATATACTTAAAGTTGCGGATTCATAGACAATAGTAAACGGAATACTCACGATCGACCGCATGCTTGCCGGAATGGGGTTGTCCTTGTAACTATTTCTCCCGATCGGATGGCAGACGAGTGGTTGAGTGAAATTGTGGTTTCTGATGCCATTGCTACGAAGAAGAAAGCATTTATACGTGGATCCCCTCTCGTACGGCGAAAGAAAGGTCTAGGTGAAGGTAAGTCTCCCCGCGCTGATGTACCGGGCGCAACGTCGCATCGTTAGCATCAGCGCCGATCATAGTTAAGTGTAACGCGAGGGACACCCGTGCGGTTTGCAAATCAGATCCCACCTAGTAAAAGCGGATCAATACGACTTTTATCAATCGCAGGTCTTCTCTCACCATCCGAAAGAAACGGCAGGTCCTCTCTCGAACGAGTCAACAACCTGAAAAAGAGAAAAAGAAAGAACGACCGAGCCGAACTCGCGTTGTGAAGTTCCACGAACAATGCCAACCACGCTAACACGAGACCCGTCGTGAAGATTTATCGTTTCTCTTTCGTCGATCTCGAAAATTCGTCCTCTTCTTGTCGCCTTTGTGCGCGAGGTATTTCGAGAAAATACAATAGGTCGTCTCGACTGTATTCTCCTTAAGAATATTGTCAATCAAACATTTCTTTGCAGCTCTCGATATGGCGAAAAGATTCTCAATGAGTGACACGGCAGTCAAATGTATGGTCCAATACCTTTCTAGGATCAAGAAGATCTCAAGAATAAGAACTGGCGCGGGAAGATACACTATAAATCGTTTTTAATTATCACGCTCTCGCGTCGGTGATTTAATTCCGACGCAATAAAAGACTCGGCATGCGGTGTCGAGTCGAGCTATTTCACTTTTTTAAGTTATTTTGTTGCTCGGTGCTGTTAATGACACCGTTGGCAGACGGGAGCGTTGCTTCATCACGCATCCGGAGAAAACGCAATTGTTTCTCCGGTTTGTAACAAGATTTCTAGTCCATTTTGCATTCTTCACTCTCGATTTGGATCTATCAGAAAGGCATCAGCCCCCGACAAAGAAAGTACACCACCACGTGTAGCGAGTTAAAACAAACTCGTTAAGTATTGCTGAGACACGTGTCGGCAGAGCATAAAGTTTAGTACTTGCCTAGCTACTAATTGCGTTTAAGATGAGAAAGAGAAAGGTATGATTATGTCGGCTCTCAAAACTTAGTCTTCCGGTATATTTAGACTCATCCAGTTGTACGTACATGTAGGTACATTTCCGAGAGATTTATCATCTGGCAAGAAATACATTGAAATCCACTGAAAGCTGTAACTTTCTGAAACACGCACAAATCTTGTCTCTACGGTTCACCTCAACATCGATAAAAAGCGCAGTTAACCGAACGATCGTCGCATAAAAAGAGTAAATTCGCTTACTCTACTTATTTTCACGGCGAGTGTTTTTCTATAAACCTTGTATCTCTAGAAGCTCGTTGACGCTTGGCTGGTTTGCCGCAAATTGCAAAAACCAGGCGTGTTTAAGTCACAGTAAGAAAGACGAAATGGATACATTAACACTTCAATGTTCCAGATCGTTTCATAATGTAGTGAATTTTAACGTTCAAGTAAGTGTGTCTCTCTGCTTCTTAAATTTATATAGACCTGAACTTTTATTTTCATTACTGATTGCGCATTATCAAAGCGAACAATTTAATGCTTCAGGTATTACATATTAACTTCACTTGTCAACCGTAAGCTCTTACATAAAATTTGACGTGTACTATTAAGAGAAGAATGTTAACGCTCGCTGGACAAACGTTCTCGAGTTGTGTATAGAAAGAGATGAAATTTCGTCGACTGTTGAAAGCTGATCAACATGACATTCGAAAGTGAATTGTGCTTCTAGGAATGAATGAAAGGTTGCCTCGTTCTCCTTCTTCAGTTCTTGATCTTTTATGTGATAAACATATCGCCACACGCGAGATAAGCATAGCTGTAAAAACATAATTGTGACCATTTATTTAACTTCTCTCAACTGTTAAATTATAGTACCTGGAAACATTCGATTGACTTTGTTTTACTTTCACTCGTAAGATGAAGAAACAAATCATCGCCCGTAAATAATTCTCTATTAAAAAGATAACGAGTACGGAACGAGCACGATTTTTCAAAGCGGCTGGTGTGCTACTCTTTTTTTGCGAGGAAAAAGAGAAAACAAAGACTAATAAGAATAAACTAATATAAATCATTATTTTTTTGAAACTAATAAGTAAAGTGGAACATGCGAGCAAAATGGAACATCTTAATTACATTTGCTCCTACAATAACGTAATTATCGTATGTTATTTAATAGCTTTATGTTACTTGATGGCTCTTGATATATTTGTATTTATAACCAAACTTTAATTGTGTAATGTACATTATTGCTGAACTTGTGTCTAATAATTTACTACTTATAATAATCGTAAATATTATGGTTTGTTTATTATACAAAACAATATTTAACAATTAACTATGCCAATCAACTTTGTTAATAAATATACATGGAATGAGTTTTTAATTTGAAAACTTGTTGTTTATTAATTAAACAACATTGTAAGCAAAATAAAACATGACGAAAAAGAGCAAAATAAAATATCTGTTTAATCTTGCCCTAAATTAAATTAATCCAAATCATATTATATGAGGGAATTATGACTTTTGTAAAGTTAGTATTAGTAACAATCTTTGGAAAAGTTAATAATTTTATTTAATTATTATGACTTATAATTATATTATTATTATATTATAATAATAATATATTAATAATATTATATTATATAATATTATATTTATAATTATATTATTATATTATATTATGATATTATTATATTATATTATGATTATAGTATTATTATTATTTATAGAATAGTGTCTTATATATTTTTTTCTTTTTTAATTTATATCCTTAATATAGACACAAATTAGGTTAGTAGGTCTTGTATAAGTTGTCATGTTAAATAATTATTTAACTTAACTACGTTACATTAAACAAGTTTATAATTTTTATTTTAGAAAATAATTTTGTGTCTTTTAAAATGTCAAAGTTATTCGTTTTTGTTTGCTGTAATTAGATATATATTCATAAATATATATATATATATATATATATATATATATATATTTGTTTCATATATTCTAATCAATTATATGACTCTTATATTATGTTTTATTTTGCCCATACATTTCGGATAAGTTGAAAATTGACACCATTTTTTTTATAATTATTCCTAAAGAAATGCAAAAATTTAAAATTTTTTTAAACTGATTTCTTAAAAAACAATCCAAAAACTAAATCTTATGTAATCCTATGTAATTATTTTGAGACAAAAAATTATTTTAATCTTCTATGAATGACTTTTCAGAAAGTCATTAACAGCCTGCCGCCCCCTATATTTAACCTCCCTCTCTTTCTCTCTCTCTCTCTCTCTCTCTCTCTCTCTCTCTCTCTGTCTTTCTTTCTCTATATCTGTATGTGTGTGTGTGTGTGCATATGATAAAGCATTATATATCTTAAAGAATTTCAGAAACATGTTATTTTAAGTTATTATATTCTGAAGATCAATTTAATAATCGGCTTGTATATATTAACAAACATAATTGCTGCATTGGTAACTTTCGCAATTATAAATGCAATATTATGCATATCTAATTATTCCGTAGTACATACAAATAGTATTGTGTTTATGTAATGTCGTGTTTAAAAATTTATATTCATTAACATCAAAACTTTTACATAGAACACGCTATCCTAATAGCAATCAGAAACACTATCAATGAAATTCGCGATGTAGATAGTCCCATTGAGAACTACATCATTTACATATACAGTTATGCAATGTGCATAACTGTGCGTAATAAAATACCTGCAGGCATAAATATTACGCCGCTTTAGTATGCTGCGAATAATATATATACCTGTCACGCCATTAACATCTAGATAAGACGTAGATGTGCACGTGTGTGCTATTGCACAAGCTTGCGCTAAAACAACACACGTAATGTTTCGCATATAGTAGTTATATCTCGACAAACAAGAACTCTTTCAACGTATAACATTGCGCAGCATATTCAGAAGTCGAATATTGTCAGTGAGAACCGATTCTGCAACTGCTCGGGAGAGCCAATTAGAATTACAACGGTAGTTGGAAATATGCCAATGTCGATTATTCGTTACCGCATTTCACGCATGCTTTCGAATCGATAAAAGCTATCCGCTTAAAATCGCTCTCGCTTCTCACGTTCTTGCTTTCCCGTCATTTTATCCGCATAACTTGCTTGCATCACTGCGACTTCTTTTCACGCCTTCGATTTAGCACCTTCTTTGCATACCAAAATAATATTATGTAATATAATCCTTTGAACTTTTTCTATTGTTTAAAATAAGTTTCGACTTTCTTATCCATTCAACGAGATTGTTATCTGAATTTAAAATTCATTGATTCTCCTACTTCTCCAATCTTTATTTTCACATTATTCCTTCTTTTTTATGAACATATAGGATATCCTATTTTAATTGTACGCTTCAAATGTTTTAAAAATAAGATACTAAGAAGGAAATATGTCAAGTAAAACTTGTAGCAAGGAGGAAAAGCTATTTTAATGGGGAATAAAAATGATAATAACCTCACTTAACCTTAGAAAGACTTTGAAAAGATTTGTCAAGGTCAATTATTTTTTCTTAATGAAATCACATGATTTTTCTAAAACAAATTAGTTCTATTGATTATTCCGCGTATAAAGGTATTGAAATAAAACATCTAAAAATTAATACTTTTTAAGATTTTTCTTATTTTTTATTTTGCTATTTGTCAATACGAAATATGTAATATTTAATAAAATATTTACTTTTTAATTAACTTACCTTAATATTTTTGTACGTAGAGTGATGAGTGAAATCGTGTTGTGAGAAAAATATAGAGAAACCTTAAATAAAATTCCAGTACATTCTGTTGATTTATGCATTTAGTGAGCAATCATTAATATTACTGATCGTGATTTCTCTCGACAATCTATGTACAAAAAGATTAAGGTAAAGTCATGGAAAAGTGAATATTTTACGAGATATCATACCTGATATTGTGTGAAAAGTATTTAGATAAAAAGATAAAATGTAAATTATCTCTAAACATATTAATCTTCTGATAATTTCATCGCAGTATTTTTATATTTAGAATTGTCAGAGCAATTAATTTAGGTTAGAAAAACCGTGTGATTCCATTTAAAAAATTAAAGTTGACCTTCACATGTCTTTCTTCAAGATCAAATAAATATATATATATATTATATATATATATATATATATATATATATATATATATATATATA
>NW_022639464.1:1980399-1997319 GCF_010583005.1 Odontomachus brunneus
ATATATATATATATATATATATATATATATATATATATATCGCCATTTTCTTTCCTCTTTGAGACCCGTATAATTTTTATTTAATACATTTGTTTCTATAACAATTTTAAGATAATTGAGATGTACGATTAAAATGAGACACCTTGTATATCTTTCATCACATTTTATTTCCTTATCTTTCATATTAGTATAGTCTAAATATTTTAATATTCGTTGATACCTTAACTATTTTTATCATTTCAATGTATATTTATAGGTAAAAATATGAAAAAAACATACGAGATCGCTGATAAAGTTTATTGAAGAAATTTTGTCGACAAGTCGGACTCCACATACGGGTTTCCTAAATAGGCACCAGAAAGTGCGTCTGAGTATAAATTCCGACTGGACAAGTTTAATGTAAAGCGGTAAAAGTGCACCAACGCAGTAAAACGGAAACTGGGCAGTAGAATATGGGTCACACACAGAAAGTGACAACATGTTGGATATAGCGAGCCAGCTTGGCTCAGGGTCAAGCCACATTTTTTAGGGTTTCATGATCTTCCGTGCTCGATTAACACATAAACCCTTTCAACGCTTATAATACTATTGGGAAGATCTGATTTTCGTCAAGGTAGGATTTTGTCATATCGTTAGAAACGTACCTTTAAGTTACTAATTGATAAGTATGTTAACAGAGATATGGTACAATCTTGTAAATGATTTATTTACTAATGAAAAGAGATATGAAAGTTAGATTACTTTCCTAGTCACCACTATCATATTATGGTCTATCATATGATAGTGATATCATAGTTGATATCATATAATGATGTGTTTATATATCGTATACTAAATAAAAGACATTATCTTTCCATGATGTAAAATTAATAAAACCTTGTATGATTTATTTACTAATATAATAAAAGCTATGAGAGTTAAATCACTTTTCTAATAACTAACGATGATAGTTGTAATAATGTATGTATATATATATATATATATATATATATATATATATATATATATATATATCATATATTAAATAAAAGACATCATCTTTCCGTGCTTATTATTGTAAAATAAACACAATCGCTCGCATTACACACTTCATAGATTTGTTCAGATTCTCCTGATACAAATTTAGTCATTTTCAGCTCTCTCTCTCTCTCTCTCTCTCTCTCTCTCTCTCTCTCTATTATCTATAACTTATAAATTGGGTTACTTTTCTCCTTGAAAAGAACCAATGACTGTTGTAATGATGTGTTTATGTATCATATACTAAACAAAAGACATAATCCTTCCATGCTTATCATTGTAAAATAAATACAATAGCTCATATTACGCATTTCATAGATTTGTATCTACAGGCATAAACTCAATCATTTTGAGCGCTCTCTCTATCTCTTCAATCTATAAGTTGGATTACTTTCCTTCTTGAAAAGAACGCTCCACTTATTGAAAGCGAGTTAATAGTGAAAAGTAGGACTTCAATATCTGAAATCGGATCTGACACTAACCGCGTACATGATTATTCAGATAGCGGATAAATATGACACCTCAAATTCGGATTTATCTCATGAGATACACGAACAGTTGAAGCGTCGAATTCGAACCTGAATCTAAGTTCTCGGCGGAGTCGGTTAAACACGTTCATAGCAAATGATCCCTCTCGAATATTTGACAATTAATAAATCGATATAGATATAGATACAGATTCAGATTTGGATTCGGATTCGACGCTTTAAATGTTCGTATATCTTATGAGATATGCGGATCCGCGGATATCCGAATAATGCGGGTTTGAAGTGTTCGATCGGACCGATCTCGGATACTCGGATAGTCATTTAATTGAATATGTAGGGGTCTTAGTGAGAAGTAATATCATAATATATTTTTATTTAAGGCGACATAAGTTTTGAATATGGTGAAAAAAGAAATGCTTCTGATCTCTTCAGACTGGTCTACGAAATATTAACAGCAATAAAGTTAATAGCAAAAAATTAATAAAAAATAATTTTAGAAAAACTGTTTTCTTCAGAAAACGGTTTATACTGAATGTTTCTAACAAAATATACAATAAAAAACGCAAGTGTCATCGTAAAGTTAGAAAAACTATTTATCATGTTTGAACTGCTAACAGCAATGTGATTAGCAAAAATGTCCTCAAATGTTTTCAACAAAGTTGGAAAACTTTAAATGATTAAGAACACTGTTATTAGCAAATATGTACTACTCACAAATTTGAAAATTTTTATAATACGATTATTTAAGTCAAGGCAAAGTTTCTATTATTAAAAGTATTGCTAACACATATATTTAGTTAAATTTTCTACTAATAACATTTGTTTTCAACATTCTTTGATTTAGACCGCCAAATAACAGGTTACATTATTTCTGCAGAAATAATGTTTTTACAATGTTGGTGACAAAGCCAAAATGGATAAATTTTGTCAATAAAATTTGTTTTCCGCAAAATATTGAAAACAAATGTTAATATTTTTTATTTTAAAATAAAAAAGTTAATAGCAAAATGATTAACTTGTCCTGTAATTTGTTGGAAAAAATTTTCAGCAATTTTAAATAAAACAATCTGCATTTGTCAGTAACACTGCTAGAAACACAAGTTATTAGCAATTTTATCGCTAGTGTAAACCGGCCTTTACAGAACATTGCAAGAACATCACTGACCGAATGTTGATATTTCGTTTAATAAATATCAACACAATAGTGCGACCATGTATCTACTTCATTTCATGCAACGCATTCCAATTCCGTTTACGGAACCTGCGCTTACGGGTGCGTAGATCTAGATCTATGAATCGAGCTAGCGTTGCATCGAGGTACGTGACGTTCTTACTATCTCTAGTAAGAACAGACCCAAAGATATTACGAAATCGCCTGGGAACCTGCAGACAGCGATATATTATGTATGCTCAGTATTGCTCGGTTAACCCGACTACGTTGACCGTGGCTAGAATTATCGAATGACTTTCGAGGTCAGGATCGAGTGGCGTGGCGACGTGGATCGTGCGCGGCCACGAGCGCTGGTCACGACTACGGGTGAGAGTCTCCTTGTATAGATCCATCCAGTGCCGGAAGTGGCGGCAGTCCATTTTCTCGACTCAACTTTCCATCACGATGGTATGGGATGCACACACCCGTGCGCTGCGGTTTCACATGTGGTCGAGGTGCATCTTGGACGGCCGAATGCAAGGTTCAGTGGGCCGCATGCAGTTTCTTAAAATGTCGAAAAAGAAGAGTCGCCCTCCGAAGTAGAAAAATATTTATTTGACAAAATAAATAGAACATGTCGTGTATTTACATGCATTCTAGGATAAACGCTCTCGCAGACCGCGGAAGAAACACTCGCGATATTCCACACCAACCATGCGAAAGCATCAATGTCATCGAAGCGACCTTTAATAGGCAACCCCCTTAATGTAGCCACTTAATGAAAATAATGCATGCAGTGTGTGTCTGCTGTAAAATGTTACAGGCTGCTTTCTCCGAACTGTTAAAAAAATAGGAGTGATTTTATCTTTTCGTATCGAGATCGCCGAAGAGCCTTCTACATGACAAGTATGTACGTAGGCTATCGGAGAAAATAGATTGCAACTCTATGTGAGACATCTTGTCTGGTAGTCTACAGCGCAAATGTAAAGAACACTCTGGCTAAGAAAGCAACGGAGATCCCTGTTGTACGAATAACGCCATCGGACATTCGCGTGAATGGCAATTTCTTTTAAACGCATGATCGACAATTAAGAAACACTCGCTTGTCATTCTCGAAGCGACGTGCCACAATGAAACAACTGCGCTCGTTATCACCTGCACGATGTCACTTTCTCGAAGACGCTTTGAAGCCAGTATACGCGCAATAACAGATGGTGGTAGCGTTCGCTCGAGACACTATGAGTCGTCTATTGAGCAACCGTCACAGTGACTCTTCAATAACGGAACATACACATTAACTACTACGCGAATGCAATTCGACGCATCAACTTCGATTCATTACTATGTATCTGATGCACATTCAAATTTGTGCTCGTGATAACGCGTATCTTGCCACATGATTATTCATGGAACTGTGGAAGCAATTGTAACGTGGGAAGTGTCACTGTTGTCGCAAAATCTCTCGCGAATAGTGTAATAAACTATTCTGCCCATTGATTCTAGTTTTGTCGTAATTAACGTTTGCTCATTGAGGCAACAGAATATCTTCTTCATAAAAAGGAGATCCTCTGTTCTCATCTATCACCCAAAACAATATAATCTCATTTTTACCGAAATTCTCTTATACGTGGCTTTCTTGGATTCTCGTAAAACCAAAAGGAAAATATTCTAACATCCAAAAAGAAGCATTTAAAAAATATTTTGCTAGTCTAGATAGAATTTTAAATGTTACAGTTGAGATTTATCGTTATTTTTTATATTTGCTAGGAAATTGTCTGTGATATGTAGAACTTATAGCAGTAGCGTTTTAGCATTATTAAGTAAGATGAAACAAGCACAAATTTACATGGAGATGTGAGAATTATATATTCGTTTGCTAGTTCTAGCCTTAAGTCACTTTTATAAGAAATGTGACTGGTTTTTATAAGAAGTGTAAATGGGCGCGCCATAGAGAAACTTTCTTATTAAATCTCAAAATAGATCAAATAAAAATTCTGTCTGTTATCTACGCTTAAATACAAAACATACACAACATCGTATTTGCTAGTTATATATAGAGTGTCTCAGATTCTTCTCCGCAATTTTGGTGAGAACATAGAACAGATTGGTGAACATAGAAGTCATATGTTGTTTTGCAATACTCGCAATAATAGTCGACATACTAATTAGAGAAGATTAGTGAATAATTAGTGGCAATGTGTGCTGTTGTGTGCTTGTACTTTAAGTCAAATTAAACAAGAAAGTTCTTTATTATTTTGCAAATAATCACATCGATTTAGTTATTAATGAAAAAAATTGTTACATAATTGTGTGATAATGTACAAAATTTCTTTAATTAATATTGCACGATAATATACGTCTTTTTTAATTAATATCTAAAATATATATGTGGTTATTTGCAAAATGAAAACTTGTAAATAGAGAACTTTTTGTTTAACATAATATATAAATATACAACGGCAGATGTCGTTACTACAGTTCATCTATCATATTGCGCGTGATCATTCACTAATCTTCTTTAATTAACTTATTCGAGCTTTATTGCAAATATCTCAGAACGGCATGACACATTTATGTTCACTTCAATCAGTTCTACGTTCCCACAAAAACTGCGGAGAAGATTCTAGGACACTCTATATATATATATATATATATATATATATATATATTTGAACTAATTTTTCGTATCTACATAACACTCATTATAACTACAAGATCACTTTTCTTTAAAGAATTCTAATTGTAAGATGCTATTTCTTATAATTCTATATGCTAAGTAAAAACTTTTACTAAAAGAGCAAAATTTGAATTATATTTTAATCTAATAATTCTAATAATAGCACAATATTATTTCTCTTCTAATGAAGAATATTTACTTTTTAGAAATTTCGGATATTTTTCTTTTGGCTTTAGAACAATTTGCTTGAGACCATATAACGTAGAAAATATTGTAGTAACGATTATGTTAAATTTGTACTTTTTTTCCTAATATTTCTTATAAAGCTGAACTATACTGTAAAAATATATAAATACTATAGGAATAGTAACTTTGGCGATCTACCTCATGTGCAATATAAAAAATATTACAATGTAAACAATATAATAATTTTGTAATAAAAAATCAAAAGTGCATAACATTTGGAAACAAATGTATAGTCATTTCTATTCGTTATTCCGGCATAATTTTATATGATAGAGATCACAAAAGTTTTTACTAAAACATTTTCTCCGTGTGTAACAGGATTTCGCTAAAAGATTATAATTCTTGGGCGATATTCTTATCGCAATTGCTTCACTGATAAATGCAAATTTTTGTTTCGTCACGGCAATATACCGAAACATTCCTATCAACGCGGACTTATCGGAACTCTGTGTGGAAAATTCTGATTTGCAGCTTGATTCTTTTAGCCGACGCAAAACTGTTCTAACGAAAGAAGAAAATAAAATCTTTTACGTGAGAAAGGTTAATAGGCGATACGGCATCATTAGCGCATCAAAATCACGCGACTGCGATAGCAACTCTCCTCCCGTCGTACTTTCTTCTTCAATCTCTCCCTCTCTCTTTTCCGCGCGGGTAAACCGGCCAGCCTGAATATCGCGGAGCGACCCACGGTCCGTTCGCGAAGAACGGGAACACCTCATTTCCATATTTGCGCCGGTTTCGCTTGCGCGTACGAAGGCGCGTAGCTCCACGGGTAGCTCGGTACAGCGGGTCTCTGCAGCTGGTAAGCGAGATTGGAGTAGTAGTACACCGGATAAACCGCTTTGACCGGTTTGTAAAGGGCAGGATTGATCAATGCGGTCTGCAGACCGTACGAGTGCTGCACGCCGGACGACGTCACGGCGGGGGTGGCTTGCGCAGGGTGTACTTGTGCGGGACTCGCCGGTAACACAGGATGCAAGGGAGTGACGATCGGATGCAAGGGAGTAGCGACGGGTCGTATCGGCTGCACAGGCAGGACCACTGGCGTGATCGCCGGAGCCAAAGCGAACCCTGGTTGATTAGGAGAGCCTGACACTGCTGTTGTTGTGGTTGGGATCGAAGCTGCCGGTCCCGTCGTCGGTTTCTGAGACAATTCCGGGATGGGTATCCCGAAGTGAGTGAGCGACGAGCCGGAGGGTTGCGCAGGCCTGACAGGTCCAGATGTAAAAACGCTGCTGCTGTAACTAGGAACAAAGTTGGTCCCTGTGATGAAAGTAGGCACGAACCCACCGTAAATAGGTATTCCCACGGGTGACCCGGGCTGATTAGGAGCGGGCAGCGAGGAGGTCACTTGAGTAGTGCCGTCGCCTCCGGATGATTGCGGAGGTCGAGTGGGAGCGGCGGGCACCGTCGTTGTCGTAGTCGGCGTTTGCGCGGTAGTCGGAACGCCGTAACTAAGGGGAAAGTCCAGAGGATTCACCGTGGTCCCTGGCAGGAAAGGAGACTGACTAAAGGCTGTGTTTCCGCCAGCGAAAGCTACGGTCTGCGGCGTCGTAGATACATGCGATTTCATTTGCTGGCTTATAGAGGCAAGAAGCTGCTGATTCTGAATGAAACTTGCTTGATTCTGAGCGTACCTGCCCGCCGTCTCGGCACTCGGGCTGCTTTGGGCCTGTGCTAGGGCTTGTTGCAGCTGCACGATTAGCCGGTCCTTCTCCAGAGACTGGATCTGCTCCAGAGTCTCTTGCGGATTCAGAGTTCCCGAAGCGTACGGCGGTAACGCGCTGGCAAATTCCTGAGGGCTCGGCGACGTACCCTCTGCGTGCCCGAACTGGCCGTTCGGGTTATGAATCTGATTGCCGGTATCTTGGATTTGATCATAGCTAGGTGCGAAATCCTGATTGCTCGCGGGCGCGCCGTAAAGTTGCTGAATCGCCTGCGCGTTTTGGGAGAGGAACAGCGCGGCATCGGAAATTTGATGATTTTGGTGCTCTACGAGATTCTGGCTCTGCGATCTCGTACTTTGAACTAGTCCGTGACCCGACGGGCTCGGCGGTGAATACGATTGCGGGGTGAAACTATCCGTCGAGGAGTAAGCGGGCAGTTTCTGATTCTGCGGCGGCAGATAGTTGGCCGTGTGTATGCCGAAGGGCTCGTTATTCTGACTGGCGATCGAATTTGCATTCGCAAAGTCGGCGTTCCTGATTGGGCTGGGCACTTCCTGCTGCGTCGGACCGACGTCGTAACTGATCGACTGTTGTTGACTGACGTGATGCTGTAATTTGTTTCGGTGCTGTTGAGCACGATACCCGTATGTGGCGGTCGAATGATTTGGCAGTCCGTATCTCGTGAACGGTTTGCTTAACTGACCGGGGATCCTAGATGCGATTTGATCTCTAGGCTGATTCGCCTGGAATCGTACCCGAGGATACGACGAGATACGACTCGGTTTGTTATAAGGGTATCCGGAGTCTCGTTTCCGCTGAACGTCGGGTTGCTCGGGGTTCGGTTCAATTTCGGTTTCGCCCAAGTCCACCGCCTCCAGCTTTATGACTTTTGACTTTTGCACTTCGGCCTGCGCGGCTCGAGTCAACGAAAGCACTAGCACGAGAATATAGATAATCTAAAAACAACATAGATATTCTGTGTAAAACATTAAATGACAATAGGAATATCACATTAATAAATGGAAGCACAATAGCTATAAAAAATGTAAGCTCAAATAAGATTGTACACAAGAAATAATTTAGTTATAACATTTAAAATATTAATTTAACAAATTGCACCATTCGGCACTTCTCAATAAAAATTATTAACACATGTAAAAGTACATATTGATATGTCTTTTAATTAATATTTTAAAATATAAGAAACAACATCACATATGTATAAATAGGGATAAAATCCTTCCATGTATTATGCGTTACTTTTTTTATCTTATTAATTTATAAAAAATGTAAGCTCAAATAAGATTGTACACAAGAAATAATTTAGTTATAACAAAACATTTAAAATATGAATTTAATAAATTACACCATTCGGCACTTCTCAATAAAAATTATTAACACATGTAAAAGTACATATTGATATGTCTTTTAATTAATATTTTAAAATATAAGAAACAACATCACATATGTATAAATAGGGATAAAATCCTTCCATGTATTATGCGTTACTTTTTTTATCTTATTAATTTATAAAAAATGTAAGCTCAAATAAGATTGTACACACGAAATAATTTAGTTATAACAAAACATTTAAAATATGAATTTAATAAATTACACCATTCGGCACTTCTCAATAAAAATTATTAACACATGTAAAAGTACATATTGATATGTCTTTTAATTAATATTTTAAAATATAAGAAACAACATCACATATGTATAAATAGGGATAAAATCCTTCCATGTATTATGCGTTACTTTTTTTATCTTATTAATTTATAAAAAATGTAAGCTCAAATAAGATTGTACACAAGAAATAATTTAGTTATAACGAAACATTTAAAATATGAATTTAATAAATTACACCATTCGGCACTTCTCAATAAAAATTATTAACACATGTAAAAGTACATATTAATACGTCTTTTAATTAATATTTTAAAATATAAGAAACAACATCACATATGTATAAATAGGGATAAAATCCTTCTTACTTTTTTTATCTTATTAATTTGTTTGCGTATATATATAAAATATTTTATAACTGAAGATTGTCTTGCTAAAAACTCATGCACGTTGATATGCAGAAATGTTTTGTCAAACATTTGTGTAGTGAGGAAAAGTACGAGAGCATTAAAACTTTCGCATAATACATGGCACACACAATCCACACCAAAGAAAGTTTCACGGTTTACGCGCTCTTACCGGGACGTGCCGCATTTTCAAAGCCGTGTAATCCTTATCGCACTTAACACTGCACCGAGACTGTCCAGCTGTCTCTTCCAGTAAGAAACTGCGCTATTTCCCACGGGATCTCGACATTGAATTAGGCTACGCGAACTAAGGAACTAATTTGTTCGAGGATGGACAGGTCCGCGCCGACTAAGACTACGGCCATTCCTGCACATGTATAAATACAATCGGGTCGCGACCGTCCACGAATTACAATAGACTTTCTTGCCGGCTTTCATCGATCGAACTTAAGCAATACTGTTACGGATTGGTGATGTTACACTTATCGATGCTGAGTACACGTCGTATATTCGTATTGGTTCCATAATCGAAATTTCGCGGCCGCTTGCCAAAATCTGCTGCGAACTATCTACGAACGATAACGCGCGCGCACATTCGGACAATGGTCAGGAATTGCAATCTTGGCGTATCTTGAACGAAAGATTAGTCACGGGACGCGATTGAAAGCCCGCGAAAGCCAATCTGGCCTATTAACCGATATGAAAAGCGTACAAAGGCGGAGAGGCGCTTAAAATAGCGATACTGGCTGCTAATTAGATAAATACACAACACGATCTTGCGTGCATGGGATTGTTTCGTGATGATAAAGAGGAGTTTGTACATCTCCCCGCCTCTCCATGTGGTGAAATGCATATAGGAGCGAATAAAAAGTCGGAACTTTCCAGAGATGTGCTAAAGATTTATTAAACGGTAACAATTACTGTAACTTTATAATAACTAATTATTCAAACAGTTGTTCGGTTAAACGGTTAACTAACAATTTACCACGTTAGAAGACAAATAAACTTATTATCGATTAGTTCAACTAATTGAGCAGCTATTGGTTATCTTGTGTATACTTAGGTCTGTCTTTTTAGTTAAACTCCCCGACTGGTGCAATAAGTTAAAGTGAGACAAATATATTTTGTTCCAATCTAACTTATATTGGAATGTTCTAGTTATTTCTTGAACTTCTATTGTGTTTTCTAGAGAGAACAGAAATTTCTCAGAATCGATGCCGGACGAGTAAATAATACCTAAGCATAGTTAAATCTTACATTTTAGATCGTCTTAAGATTATCTTCTTATGCAACGTAGCAACGTGAAATAATCCATACAGCATCTGAAGATGAACTCCAGACAATCTTCAATATATGGTCCGACTAATACTCGTAGACTTGGTCTAAACAGTTGATTTGGATCTTAAACATTATTGATCTTGTAAAACTATAACTCGATAACCGTTTAGTTCGTTATTCTCTAAATTTAATAACGGTTATTAACGTTGCTTCTCGCGATAACGGTTATTTAGTTACCAGATTTAGTTAATGGATAACGAAATAACGTCCATCCCTAGGACTTTCATTCATTCGGCGCGGGCTCGCGTTCTTCGTCCGTAAATTATGCTCTCAATAGGGAAATGTGTGGCTGCGAAGGAAACGGTGTCGTCTCGTGAACTTCCGACGAGGTCGCGCGGGATACAGCACGATTGCGTGAAACGCGGCGCTTCTTATATGGCATTCTTGTCACGCTCGCCCAGCTCTTCTTCGGGTCTACCAGTGAAAGTAGCGGCGAAGTCTCGGGTCTCGGAGAATACGGAATAAGCGCTTATTTACAAGTATACAGTCGTATTGTGTAACGCGCTGTTACGCGTAAATCAGATTCACGGCCCGGGCTTGAACGCGCGCGTCGATTTCGTCGCCACTTTGATGCATTCCGGACGCCTACGCTATTACGTGAATTCGTTCACTATCCCCATAAAATCGGAAATCGAATTGAATAACGGCAAGCGTGCCAATGCGCTCATTGTTATGCGTCCTTCAGCGGCGGAATTCATAAGCAGCATTTCGGAATCAGAAAGCTATTTAATGATATACTAAAGGATGTGAATGTGTGAAACACGTCGTTAAAAGCGTTCAAAGAAATAATTTTTTGCTGAATATATTTTCTGAATGAACCGTTCTAAATCATCGATGGAAATTTTGCAATGTTTCGAATCGTTTCTGTATGGATTTCGCCTTGAAACTGATCCAAAGAATAATGCTATAAAAGAGCCAAAATTTGCTTATAAATAATAATTTTGCAATGTTTAGAATCGTTTCTGTATGGATTTTGCCATGAAACTGATCCAAAGAATAATACTGTAAAAGAACCAAAATTTGCATATAAAAGAAATATGAAACTGAACTACCTTTACATTTTTTTTACTTTTAACCTATCAATTTTGAATATAAAGCTTAATTGTTCAAATTCGGAGAAACTTTATAAAAATACAATTCATTTTAAAAAACCTCGTTTTTTAGCAAATAAAAGCAAAAAGAAACAAAAGAAGCCTTTTTTATTGATTTTGTTAATTTCTTATTGATATTTTAACAGATTATTGTTTAACAGATAATTGTTAAGTTTAACAGATAGTTCTTGATTATTTCACATATACTCGCAGCTTTTACCAACTGAAACTTACTTGTTTTTGGTATCACATACTTTCAAAAAATTTAAAAATTACTTTTGTGTAGTGAAAAAGTAGTTTGTGTTATATCACGAATAAAATAATATAAGCATACTATTAGCTAGTCGTTAGCTCCGCACATGAACGCTACTGTCAATTATCTCCTCCGTAATACGATTCACGAAGCTGCGAAACAAGTCAAATGATCAAAAAATATTATTAATCGTTTATTAAAAAGTATTTTATGAAAAACAAGGCTTTTTTGTAAAAAAAAAACTGCATTTTCACAAAGTTTCCTAGAATTTGGACAACATTAAGCTTCATATGCTTATAACTTAATTTCAATAGTATAGTACGAACTGTTGCCGATCTACAATCATATATGTAACTTTCACCTCTCAATTCTAATCTCTATTTCAAATCGTAAAAACCACACACACACACACACACAGAGGTAAATTTAAACTTAATAATTTACTATTCATAACAGAATCGTAAGTATATACTAGTTTATTTATTATATACAGATTATTTAACGATAAAATATAAAGATCTCGTGTACGCGTATAGATTAAGTAAATCAAACAAAAAATTTCTCTTTTATATTGCAAACAACCTGGTAAATTTTTGAGTTTTTAATTAAAAAAGATTAATAATTGCGGTGACGATTTTCGAATTTTCGTTAATTAATAACTAAAAAATCTACGTAGTTATTTTTAAAATGAGAGAAGACCTTTTTGTTCACTTTAAGGGAGATAAATACTGTGAAATACTGTTTTTCTTAACGAATTTTTTGTGCTTTGATGCTTATAAAGCAAGTAGATAAATAAATGTTTTTACATTGAACTAGTCATCTTTTGAAGTGTTGAAAAGTATTTTTCTATTTGATGAAGTACATTTTTATTTTGGTATAAAATGTATCTGTAGTAAGCTCTGCACACTCCATCGACTCTGCACTTTTGGAGTCCTTAAAAGTCATCTGAAATAAAAAAAACCCAAGATTTTCTTAAAGTAAATAAATGAAGTTTTAATTAAGATTTTTTTTATGATTGAAATTTCCCAAAAAAATGCCAATAAAAACGGTATTTTTATTTTAGACGATTTTCGAACATTTTTTTAAATGTGCGCTATTTTGCGAATAATTAAAATATTAAAATTTTTGTACACTTAACTGAAACTACATTCATATACTTTACATTTATATACATTTTATACCAAACTAAAAATGTACTTTATCAAATAGAAAAATATTTTTTAACAGTTCAAAAGATAACTAATTCAATGTAAAAACATTTATTTATCTACCTGCTTTATGAGTATCACAAAAAACTCGCTAAGAATTTTTTTAACAATGTTTATCTCCTTTAATCTAATGTATGAGCACACAAAAACGCAGGCGTCACCATCACATCTTATCCCATATAGCACAAATATTTCCTAGATATTCTAAAAACGTTCTAAGAATATTCGAATATTGAATAGGATATTTATTGAACATTTATGCTGTATAGGATTTATTCCGTAACGCATTATCATTCACTAATCTTCTTCAATTAATAACTTAAAATTTTACGTGGTTTGTCGCAAAATAGTAATAGAAGTTTTTGTTCAGTTTGACCTCGTCCACTCGTATGCGAGAGTTTATATGTTGTCGTCAGATATTCTGTATAAAGTAATATCTAATAATTAACTATGCCATCCAGCTTCGTGAATAAATACATGTAAAATAAGTTTCTATGTTGGAAACTTGTTATTTATTAATTAAATTAATTATTGTAGACATGATAGAATATAACGAAAAAGGACAAGATGAAATCACATAATGTTTCCTCTTACCTTAGAAATTGATGAAATCACATAATATTTCCTCCTCTTGGAAGATTAATATTAATAGAAATCGTTCAAAAAGCAAATAGTCTCACCTAATTATTACTATTATTATTTATAATTGTTTATTATATTTTTTTACTTATATCCTTAATGTACATATAGACACTAATTAGTAGTAGGTGTGTATAAGTAGTTATGTTAAATAATAATTTAACTTAACTGCGTTATAAACTAGACAAAGTTTGAATTATTAATTAAAGAAGATTAAGGATCGCAGGCAACGATCTTCGAATTATCTTTAGTTAATAACTAAAAAATCTAAAATGATATGAATTTATAAATTAAACATATTTATAAATATAATTTTATAAAATAATGCTGTGCTTTTTGAGATGTTAATATTATTCGTATTTATGTTTATTTTTTAGTTTTAAATATAGATTCATAAATATACAAATATACGTATAATGCACATATAATTTGATTGGAATGTATATATTTTAATTGATTGTATGATTTTCTTTTAATCTTCCCTACTTTACGGGCAAATAAAAAATCGACACTATTCTTCTTTTTTTTGTAATTATTTCTAAGAAAATTAAAAAGACTTAAATTTTTTTACTAAGTTTTTAGAAAACAATCCATACTAAATATCTACATAATTAACAAAAAAAAGAATCTATATTAACCTTCTTTTGACAACTTTTTAAATAGTATTTCATTTTGTCAGCCCTTCCTCAAACTCTCAATGTATCAATGCAATATTTTGAATTATAGCTATAAAGAATAGTAGAAAATCAATCAAAAAATAGAAAAAAAGGGGCAATTCGAGTTTAAGCACAGGACTAATAGTGCTATGTACCATATGGGTAAAACCTTCTTTGTTAGGAAATCGTGTAATATTTATTGAACATGAATAATCAATATAAAACAATCATATTCGGTTCAAACATGAACCCTCTTCAGTGATAATAAAAACTCAAGGTTTATGATACGAACGCATTACAATTAAAGACTTAAATAAATTGACATGAATGTTAATCGCAATATTATAGCTGACAAGACCGTTACCGAAATAATATTAAGCAGTTAATTAATATTGAGAAGTAGCCGTCATACATGGCAATGTTATCGTTGACAGGATCGGTTTACTTTTAGCTGAACTCAACAAAGTTATGATGGCTACTTCTCAATATTAATTAACTACTTAATATTATTTCGGTAACGGTCTTGTCAGCTATAATATTGCGATTAACATTCATGTCAATTTATTCAAATCTTTAATTAATTGTAATGCGTTCGTATCGTGAACCTTGAGTTTTTATTATCACTGAAGAGGGTTCATTTTTTAACCGAATATGATTGTTTTATATTGATTATTCATAGTGAAATATTAATGGCACTAAGGAACTAGCACGGATGTCTTAGTGCTATTAAATACTAATATAACTTTAATATTAATATGATTGTGGGAGGATAAAATTGTCCAGTATGTCAAACGTACGTATCGAAATTTTCTCTTCGATTACCGTACGCGGAGAATCAACCTTCCATACTTAAACCGATCCTTGAGTCCCAATTTTAAATATATATTTTAATTAAATTCCCAAAACCCCCATTAAACCGAAGACTCAAATAGATTCCTTTTTCCACTTTCCGGACGGGACGCTCCTAGCAGGAGCTCACCTTACATCTTAGAGAATTTATAAACATTGTGTTGCGAGATTACTGTCGAAGCCTTGGTAGCTGAATGGAAAGGCGTCCCGCCCGGAAAGTGGGGAGGTTCCAGGTTCGAGTCCTGGCGGAAGCAGTTTTTTCGCAGCATATATAAAAAAAAAAAAAAGGAATCTATTTCAATCTTCGGTTTAATGGAGGTTTGGGATTTTAATTAAATATATATTTAAAATTGGGACTCAAGGATCGGTCTAAGTATAGAAGGTTGATTCTCCGCGTACGGTAGGCGAAGAGAAAATGTCGATACGTGCGTTTGACATACTGGACATTTTTATCCTCCCACAATCATATTAATATTAAAGTTATATTAGTATTTAATAGCACTAAGACATCCGTGCTAGTTCCTTATGTGCCATTAATACTACTGTGTCCAAAAAGTAAGACCAGTTTTCAATTTAAATCGCGCGGGTAAACCGCACATCATAAATATTTTTTTTCTAAGTTGGCAGCATTGTGACAGACATCTGTGACAAATTTCATGTCAAAACATTCATTACTTTTTGCTTTACGCTTGATTTTGTACGACGCTAAAAGTGCATTCGGCGATTTTTACAATGTCTAATTATATTGAGCAAAGAAGTTGCATTAAATTTTGTTTACGGAATGAAATTTCGGGTGCAGAAACGTTCAGGATGTTGCAGAAAGCCTTCGGGGACCATGCTTTGTCGGAAAGAAATGTTTACAAGTGGTATAAACAGTTCAAAGAAGGTCGTGAAAGTGTTGAAGATGAAGAGCGTTCCGGACGACCATCAACCTCTACCGATGAACAATACGTCAAGAAAATCGAAGAACTTGTGCTTGCTAATCGTCGAATGACTGTTAGAGACCTTGCTCATGCTGTTGGTATTTCGAAAGGATCTGCCAATACCATTTTGAAAGATATTTTGGGCTTGAAACGTGTAAAATCTTGACTAGTGCCAAAACATCTCAATTACTGCACTCGTTCTTCGTGACTTTTTCGCCAAAAATTCGATCCATATCGTTCCACAACCACCATATTCGCCTGATTTAGCACCGTGTGACTTCTGGCTATTCCCGAAACTCAAAAGACCACTGCGGGGAAATCGTTTTGAGACGATAGAAGAGATACAACGTGAATCGCTACGCGCTCTGATGAAAGCCATCCCGGAAGGCGACTTTAATTCTTGTTTCGAGAACTGGAAAATACGTTGGCATAAGTGTATTGTGTCGGGAGGAGATTACTTTGAAGGCGACGAAATAGATTTGGAAGAATAAATAAATATTTTTTGAAATAAATAAAAACTGGTCTTACTTTTTGGACACAGTAGTATTTCACTATTAGTTAACTCTATCAAGGAGCGTTCTATTATTTCGGTTTTTTTTTTTATTATTCATGTTCAATAAATATTACATGATTTCCTAACACAAGGAAGGTTTTACCCATATGGTACATAGCACTAATAGTCCTG